>NC_050572.1:17350033-17550033 GCF_013265735.2 Oncorhynchus mykiss
ACAACTTTTATACAACTGGTATACAACTGGTATACAACTGGTATACAACTGGTATACAACTGGTATACAACTGGTATACAACTTTTATACAACTGGTATACAACTTTTATACAACTGGTATACAACTGGTATACAACTGGTATACAACTGGTATACAACTTTTATACAACTGGTATACAACTGGTATACAACTTTTATACAACTGGTATACAACTTTTATACAACTGGTATACAACTGGTATACAACTTTTATACAACTGGTATACAACTTTTATACAACTGGTATACAACTGGTATACAACTGGTATACAACTGGTATACAACTGGTATACAACTTTTATACAACTGGTATACAACTGGTATACAACTTTTATACAACTGGTATACAACTGGTATACAACTTTTATACAACTGGTATACAACTGGTATACAACTGGTATACAACTGGTATACAACTGGTATACAACTTTTATACAACTGGTATACAACTTTTATACAACTGGTATACAACTGGTATACAACTTTTATACAACTGGTATACAACTGGTATACAACTTTTATACAACTGGTATACAACTTTTATACAACTGGTATACAACTGGTATACAACTTTTATACAACTGGTATACAACTGGTATACAACTTTTATACAACTGGTATACAACTGGTATACAACTGGTATACAACTTTTATACAACTGGTATACAACTGGTATACAACTTTTATACAACTGGTATACAACTGGTATACAACTGGTATACAACTGGTATACAACTGGTATACAACTGGTATACAACTTTTATACAACTGGTATACAACTGGTATACAACTTTTATACAACTGGTATACAACTGGTATACAACTTTTATACAACTGGTATACAACTGGTATACAACTGGTATACAACTTTTATACAACTGGTATACAACTGGTATACAACTGGTATACAACTTTTATGCAACTATTC
This sequence comes from Oncorhynchus mykiss, assembly GCF_013265735.2. Classification (NCBI taxonomy): domain Eukaryota; kingdom Metazoa; phylum Chordata; class Actinopteri; order Salmoniformes; family Salmonidae; genus Oncorhynchus; species Oncorhynchus mykiss. The sequence continues at coordinate 17,351,001 of NC_050572.1, forward strand.
ACAACAATCTTTCTGCAAAAGGCTTGTCTATACCTGACATTTATATACATACAGCTCTCCTATTCACATCAAGATGATCCATTCACATTCTGATCCCATAGTCAGATCACACATTCTGATCCCATAGTCAGACCACGCATTCTGATCACATAGTCAGATCACACATTCTGATCCCATAGTCAGACCACGCATTCTGATCACATAGTCAGATCACACATTCTGATCACATAGTCAGATCACACATTCTGATCCCATAGTCAGACCACGCATTCTGATCACATAGTCAGATCACACATTCTGATTCTATAGTCAGACCACACATTCTGATCCCATAGTCAGATCACACATTCTGATCACATAGTCAGATCACACATTCTGATCCCATAGTCAGACCACACATTCTGATCACATAGTCAGATCACACATTCTGATTCTATAGTCAGACCACACATTCTGATCCCATAGTCAGATCACACATTCTGATCTCATAGTCAGATCACACATTCTCATCCCATAGTCAGATCTGACATCTGATCCCATAGTCAGATCACACATTCTGATCTCATAGTCAGATCACACATTCTCATCCCATAGTCAGATCTGACATCTGATCCCATAGTCAGATCGGACATCTGATCCCATAGTCAGATCTGACATCTGATCCCATAGTCAGATCGGACATCTGATCCCATAGTCAGATCGGACATCTGATCCCATAGTCAGATCTGACATCTGATCCCATAGTCAGATCTGACATCTGATCCCTAGCCTTGTTAGCACAGAGAAGAGGGGAACTCTGGATTGTCTGGTCTGTTAGCATCCTGCTGTAAGGAGAGGACAGAGACAAGGCTAGGTATATATGTGTGTATGCATGTGTGTGTGTGCATGTGTTTGTGTTTGCGTTAGTGTGTGTGGATAAGACAGGCTAGGTGGGGTCTTGTGAGTCTCCCTGGGACACAATGAGCTTGTGTGTTCAGGACCTGGCTCCTGGCCAACTCTGCCTGGAGGTAGAAGGCAGGACCTTTGATGTCTCTGTACAGCACCCCTCGTTCACTTTCTCTCTCTCTGACCTGCAGATGATTAAGGTGGCTTTTTAAAAGGCCACCTGTTACAGATTAAAGGGCACCTGGGAACAGCCTCTGACTGAGTCAGAGAGAGCAAGAGAGAGAGAAAGAAAGAAATCAATGTACCCAAACAACAAGTGTGCAGATAAAATTGGCAATAAACCCACATATTTCTTTCCTCAGGGCTGTGGGGTGAGACAGGGATGGAGCTTGAGTCCCATCCTCTTCAACATTTATATCAATTAATTGGTGAGGGCACTAGAACAGTCTGCAGCACCCGGCCTCACCCTACTAGAATCCAAAGTCAAATGTCTGCTGTTTGCAGATTACCTGGTGCTTCTGTCCCCAACCAAGGAGGGCCTACAGCAGCACCTAGATCTTCTGCACAGATTATGTCAGACCTGGGCCCTGACAGTAAATCTCAGTAAGACAAAAATAATGGTGTTCCAAAAAAGATCCAGCAGCCAAGAAAAAAATACACATTTTATCAAGACACTGTGGCCCTAGAGCACACAAAGAATACCTACCTTCGGCCTAAACATCAACACCACAGGTAACAGCCACAAGGCTGTGAACGATCTAAGAGACAAGGCAAGAAAGGCCTTCTATGCCATCAAAAGGAACATTGAACTCAACATCCTAATTAGGATCTGGCTAAAAAATACTTAAATCAGTTATCGAACCCATTGCCCTCCATGGTTGTGAGGTCTGGTGTCCACTCACCAACCAAGAATTCACAAAATGGAACAAACACCAAATGAAGACACTGCATGCAAAGTTCTGCAAAAATATACTTTGTGAACAATGCAAAACCCCTAACAATGCATGCAGAGTATAATTAGGAATGTACCCACTAGTTATCAAAATCCAGAAAAGAGCTGTTCAATTCTACAACCACCTAAAAGGAAGCAATGCCCACACATTCCACCACAAAGCCCTCACCTACAGAAATATTAAACTAGAGAAGAGTCCCCTCAGTTAGCTGGATCAAATCAAACATTGATAAACTCCATATCTGTGCAGTCACTGCAGCAACATGTGTGGCTCGTTGCCATGAGAAAAGGCCAACCAGTAGAGCACAAACAACATTGTAAATACAACCTATATTTATCTATTCATTTATTTTCCCTTTCACACATCAACTATTTGCACATTGTTACAACACTGTACATAGCCAATAATATTACATTTGAAATGTCTATATTATTTTAAAACTTTTGTGCGTGTAATGTTTACTGTTACTTTCCATTATTTATTTCCCTTTTGTTTATTGTCTATTTCACTTGCTTTGGCAATATAAGCATATGTTTATCATGCCAATAAAGCCCTTTGAATTTAATTGAGGGGGAGGCCTCAGCCCCTGTGTTGCATAAATGCTCATTGCTGTTTACTGTAAGGGCCAGGGCTGAAGACATACAGTACATGGAAATAACAGGGCAGGTATCATGACATTTGAAGTGTTTTCAAAAGAAACATTGGTGATCATTCTGGTATAGTTTGTAGTTTTACTCACATTCACATGACTGGCTCAGACACCTCAGACATGAGTAGGTGAGAGATGACTCTACTGTAGTAGACAGAGAAGTCCCCTACCGTGACTCTACTGTAGTAGACAGAGAAGTCCCCTACCTTTACTCTACTGTAGTAGACAGAGAAGTCCCCTACCATGACTTTACTGTAGTAGACAGAGAAGTCCCCTACCTTTACTCTACTGTAGTAGACAGAGAAGTCCCCTACCGTGACTCTACTGTAGTAGACAGAGAAGTCCCCTACCGTGACTCTACTGTAGTAGACAGAGAAGTCCCCTACCTTTACTCTACTGTAGTAGACAGAGAAGTCCCCTACCTTTACTCTACTGTAGTAGACAGAGAAGTCCCCTACCATTACTCTACTGTAGTAGACAGAGAAGTCCCCTACCTTTACTCTACTGTAGTAGACAGAGAAGTCCCCTACCTTTACTCTACTGTAGTAGACAGAGAAGTCCCCTACCGTGACTCTACTGTAGTAGACAGAGAAGTCCCCTACCGTGACTCTACTGTAATAGACAGAGAAGTCCCCTACCATGACTCTACTGTAGTAGACAGAGAAGTCCCCTACCGTGACTCTACTGTAGTAGACAGAGAAGTCCCCTACCATGACTTTACTGTAGTAGACAGAGAAGTCCCCTACCATGACTCTACTGTAGTAGACAGAGAAGTCCCCTACCGTGACTCTACTGTAGTAGACAGAGAAGTCCCCTACCATGACTTTACTGTAGTAGACAGAGAAGTCCCCTACCATGACTCTACTGTAGTAGACAGAGAAGTTCCCTACCATGACTCTACTGTAGTAGACAGAGAAGTCCCCTACCATGACTCTACTGTAGTAGACAGAGAAGTCCCCTACCATGATTCTACTGTAGTAGACAGAGAAGTCCCCTACCATGACTTTAATGTAGTAGACAGAGAAGTCCCCTACCGTGACTCTACTGTAGTAGACAGAGAAGTCCCCTACCATTACTCTACTGTAGTAGACAGAGAAGTCCCCTACCATGACTTTACTGTAGTAGACAGAGAAGTCCCCTACCGTGACTCTACTGTAGTAGACAGAGAAGTCCCCTACCTTTACTCTACTGTAGTAGACAGAGAAGTCCCCTACCATTACTCTACTGTAGTAGACAGAGAAGTCCCCTACCTTTACTCTACTGTAGTAGACAGAGAAGTCCCCTACCTTTACTCTACTGTAGTAGACAGAGAAGTCCCCTACCGTGACTCTACTGTAGTAGACAGAGAAGTCCCCTACCGTGACTCTACTGTAATAGACAGAGAAGTCCCCTACCATGACTCTACTGTAGTAGACAGAGAAGTCCCCTACCCTGACTCTACTGTAGTAGACAGAGAAGTCCCCTACCATGACTTTACTGTAGTAGACAGAGAAGTCCCCTACCATGACTCTACTGTAGTAGACAGAGAAGTCCCCTACCGTGACTCTACTGTAGTAGACAGAGAAGTCCCCTACCATGACTTTACTGTAGTAGACAGAGAAGTCCCCTACCATGACTCTACTGTAGTAGACAGAGAAGTCCCCTACCATGACTTTACTGTAGTAGACAGAGAAGTCCCCTACCATGACTTTACTGTAGTAGACAGAGAAGTCCCCTACCATGACTCTACTGTAGTAGACAGAGAAGTCCCCTCCCTACATTTACTCTACTGTAGTAGACAGAGAAGTTCCCTACCATGACTCTACTGTAGTAGACAGAGAAGTCCCCTACCATGACTCTACTGTAGTAGACAGAGAAGTCCCCTACCATGATTCTACTGTAGTAGACAGAGAAGTCCCCTACCATGACTTTAATGTAGTAGACAGAGAAGTCCCCTACCGTGACTCTACTGTAGTAGACAGAGAAGTCCCCTACCATTACTCTACTGTAGTAGACAGAGAAGTCCCCTACCATGACTTTACTGTAGTAGACAGAGAAGTCCCCTACCGTGACTCTACTGTAGTAGACAGAGAAGTCCCCTACCATTACTCTACTGTAGTAGACAGAGAAGTCCCTTACCATTACTCTACTGTAGTAGACAGAGAAGTCCCCTACCGTTACTCTACTGTAGTAGACAGAGAAGTCCCCTACCATTACTCTACTGTAGTAGACAGAGAAGTCCCCTACCGTTACTCTACTGTAGTAGACAGAGAAGTCCCCTACCGTTACTCTACTGTAGTAGACAGAGAAGTCCCCAGTCTCTCTCTGTTGTCCTCTACAACCAGCACTTGTCTGACTAACTCCCTTCATCAAAGGTTTTCCCCAAATACGTCCATCTCTTAATCATAGCTTTTTGAAGGAAAAAACTGTTTCACTTACTGATAAGCATCAGTACCATTTGTCTCAGGAATCTGAAGCAAATATCATGCAAGTCTGTATCTGCGTGGTTTAGATTGGATAGTAATTAGTCAACAAGCTGTGAATGACACAGAGTGCTGTGTTGACATTCCGCTAATCTAAAGGCTGGACATGTTATGTTAATGCAGCCAACGCAGGAGGAGATCACATCCCTGTTTACTTTCTCACAGTGGACTGGCATGTTGATAAACCTCTCGAAGACATAACCTCACACACACACACGTGTGTGTGCATCCACAAACATAGATTTCACTTACAGACACACGTGCACCTGAACACAAATGCACTCCCTCCCAAACTCCCTCACATACAGTACACACACACTGAACACACACACACACACACACACACACACACACACACAAACACAGACAGGCACACGTATTCCAGAGGTTGTATGGAATGTGGGACAGAATGGTTGGCACAAGGGGAGCGTGACTCAGCTGCCGGTCCCAGCCCTATCCCCCTTATCACCTACAGGTTGGGTGTGTGTGTGTGTGTGTGTGTGTGTGTGTGTGTGTGTCAGTGTCAACCCTGTGTGAAGCCAGTCATCCATTCAAACCACTCCTGGTTTAAAAATTGACCTCTTGGAAATCATACTTGTTTTGGCATGATGCTGTTGTTGTAGGTGATGTTTTCCATCTAAAGGCAGAGAACTGGTTTGGTCTGATCTCTATGGTTCAACCCTCAGACTCTCAACATGCCCTTACAGCAACCAGTATAAAGGGATGCCAGTGTAGTGAGCCATTGATAGAAATGTGGTTATAGGGGGTGTATTGGTTAGGATGGTGTCTACTTGGTGAAAAGGGGCATAGATCAGTTCCACCACTGTTGCTGCTAGGTTTGTATAGCGTGTTATGGAGCACCCTTAACCCGTCAAAGTATGTGGCAACATAATTGCTGTCGCTGTAAAATGTGCAAACTTCCATCAAACTACCTGTGTCTAATCTTCAAAGTCTTAGCATGTAGGGAAAGTGTGGGGGTTCAGCTATGTAGGAAAAGTGTGTGGGTTCAGCTATGTAGGAAAAGTGTGGAGGTTTAGCTATGTAGGGAAAGTGTGTGGGTTCAGCTATGTAGGAAAAGTGTGGGGGTTCAGCTATGTAGGAAAAGTGTGGGGGTTCAGCTATGTAGGAAAAGTGTGTGGGTTCAGCTATGTAGGGAAAGTGTGTGGGTTCAGCTATGTAGGAAAAGTGTGGGGGTTCAGCTATGTAGGAAAAGTGTGGGGGTTCAGCTATGTAGGAAAAGTTTTCGGGGTTCAGCTATGTAGGAAAAGTGTGTGGGTTCAGCTATGTAGGGAAAGTGTGGGGGTTCAGCTATGTAGGGAACGTGTGGGGGTCCAGCTATGTAGGAAAAGTGTGGGGGTTCAGCTATGTAGGGAAAGTGTGGGGGTTCAGCTATAGGGAAAGTGTGGGGGTTCAGCTATGTAGGAAAAGTGTGGGGGTTCAGCTATGTAGGGAAAGTGTGGGGGTTCAGCTATGTAGGGAAAGTGTGGGGGTCCAGCTATGTAGGTAAAGTGTGGGGGTTCTGCTATGTAGGGAAAGTGTGGGGGTTCAGCTATGTAGGGAAAGTGTGGGGGTTCAGCTATGTGGGGAAAGTGTGGGGGTTCAGCTATGTTGGGAAAGTGTGTGGGTTCAGCTATGTAGGAAAAGTGTGGGGGTTCAGCTATGTAGGGAAAGTGTGGGGGTTCAGCTATGTAGGGAAAGTGTAGGGGTTCAGCTATGTAGGGAAAGTGTGGGGGTTCAGCTATGTAGGGAAAGTGTGGGGGTTCAACTATGTAGGGAAAGTGTGTGGGTTCAGCTATGTAGGGAAAGTGTGGGGGTCCAGCTATGTAGGGAAAGTGTGGGGGTTCAGCTATGTAGGGAAAGTGTGGGGGTTCAACTATGTAGGGAAAGTGTGTGGGTTCAGCTATGTAGGGAAAGTGTGGGGGTCCAGCTATGTAGGGAAAGTGTGGGGGTTCAGCTATGTAGGGAAAAGATTACGGCAGATGTTAGATGCATTGACATCTGGTGGTGACTGCTAGTTTATATATCTCCCAGCTAGTCTCTGTTAGAATAATCCAATAGGTCTTTCACACAGGATTTGCACTGCTCACCCACTCCCAATGCCGCACATGCACGCACGCACGCACACACACACACCACACAGGCCCACAGAGAGCTAAGGCAGACACACATGAGGGTTAAATCTATGTTTTTCTACCCGTTGGCTGGTTGGTTGGTTGGGAGCAGTGGTTGGCTGGGGTTTGAGTTGAGACATGAATGAACTGATGATGACTGCTGGAATTTCTGTGGGTGCCGGGGGAAGCATACCCAAAGCCACAGGAACCACCAGCAGGCCTGCTCCTTCCCTCCATCCCTAGCCCCTCTCCACCTCCTCTCTCTCCCTCCCATGAGTGTGCCTTTCTCCCGTGTGCTGCTGAAACAGTCCTCAGTACTATCTGGTCTGACCAGAACCAGGAAAGCCACCTCTTTACAGTAGAACAGAGTGAGGGTTGGACTGGTTATGCCAGTTAAGGATGATGCTGGCCAGCGTCTGCCTGGCCGGCTCAGTAGGAATGTTTGAGATGTCATTTTGTGTTGAGAAGATGAAGAGTCAGCATTAATGCAACCTGCATCACCGCCACAGATCCCATTGGCACATTAAAACTCATTTATCTGATTCATTGAAGGTGTATAACACAGTTTGATAGTGCAAATCTACACCAATAAGCTTCAGTTATATTGACATGTGCTCTTCCTCTCCCCAGACCTTTGTTTAGAGGAAGCTCAGATGTTGATCAGCTGGGCAAGATTTTTGAGTAAGTACCATATTGTACATCATGCTATAAATCATATTTACAGTTTTAACAATCAATTGGCAAATAATGAGGCTTGTGATTCTGATGATAATGATAATGATGACGATGAAAATAGTGGTGAAGATGATGATGATGATGATCCCTCAGTGTGGTCGGGGTTCCCTCGGTGGAGGACTGGCCCCAGGAAGTTGCCCTACCACAGAGTGCCTTCTCTCCACGACCCCCTCAGCCAATCGGAAACCTCATCCCTGACATGGACGAGCTGGGGAAGTCCCTTATACTGGTGAGCATTAGACGCACACACACCGCACTCTAAATACAGTACGTTCTGTTTCAAATTGATTTGTCCAATAGGAATGAAACTCACACTTTTCTTCTTATTGAAGAAAATGTTATCATTATAATATTTGTCTCTCTCTTTTCTTTCTCTGTACAGCAATTCCTGGCATTCAATCCCGCCAAAAGGATATCAGCGTTTGCTGCTCTGACCCACCCCTACTTCCAGAGTGTGGATAGTGACAGTAAGAGTGTGTACGCTCAGCCCATTGCCAGCAACAAGCCCACCATGGAGGAGAGTGCTGCCTGACAGCCCCCCGTCCCAGGATAAGAGAGAGAGAGAGCGAGAGAGATGGACACAAAGACAGAGAAAGAGAGCAACAGACAGACATTTGATTCTAAAATGCAACAGTGCTGTCTTCCACAATGTACTGATTCGAATGCTGCTTTTTAGGATAATTTTTTTTAAATTAAAAAATGTAAACAATGCAAGGACCCTTAAAGCTGAGATGTACTGCCACCAGGGGAGAACCTCTGGATGTCCAGGAGCTGCTGCCTCTTGTCTCTTCTGCCTTAGCCTGAGAAGAGGCTCCTCAGTGAGGGAACACCAAGCACCAAGGGTAGGTCGGCATGGATCTCACCTGGAGCTCATCTCCACGACTGAACTGAGAGAGAGGATACACACACATATGTTTATCCCATGCAGGAGGACCTCACACTGCCTAGTGCTGCTTATGGTCCAAACATACATTTGTGTTTTTATATCACTGCCATCTACAGGTAGTCCTGTGTTGCTGCAGACTGGAGCAGGATTCTGATGGGCTTCAGCTTAAAAGACTTGTGACTGGTGCAAACGAAGCACTCCACGGAACAACTGAAAATGGATCACTTTGAGTTCTTCTTATGGCATCCATACTTCAGTGTCATAAAGTGAGATGAAATCAGATGGACACCATTCAAGAGCCTATGTGTTACTCTTTCTGATGACCTGATCAATCAGAAACACAGAAACACAGCCTAAAACCCCAAACAGCAAGCAATGCAGATGTAGAAGCATGGGGGCTAGGAAAAACTCCCTAGAAAGGCAGGAACCTAGGAATAAACCTAGAGAGGAACTGAGGGGTGGCCAGTCCTCTTCTGGCTGTGCCGGGTGGAGGTTATAAGAGTACATGGCCATTTAAGGCCAGATTGTTCTTCAAGATGTACAAACGTTCATAGATGACCAGCAGGGTCAAATAATAATCACTGGTTGTAGAGGGTGCAACAGGTCAGCACCTCAGGAATAAATGTCAGTTGGCTTTTCATAGCCAAGCATTCAGAGGTCGAGACAACAGGTGCGGTAGAGAGAGAGAGTCAAAAACAGCAGGTCCGGGACAAAGTAACACGTCCGGTGAACAGGTCAGGTGAACTAGTTCGCTAGTCTCAGGCAGAAGAGTTGAAACTGGAGCAGCAGCACGACCAGGTGGACTGGGGACACCAAGGAGTCATCAGGCCAGGTTGTCCTGAGGCATGGTCCTAGGGCTCAGGCCCTCCAGGAAGGGAGAGAGAGAGAATTAGAGGGAGCATACTTACATTCACACAGGACACCTAATAAGACAGGATAATTACACAAAATAGGACAGACTGACCCTAGCCCTCGGCACATAGACTATTGCAGCATAAATACTGGGGGCTGATTGGGGGGGGGGACACTGTGGCCCGTCCGACGATACCCCCGGACAGGTCCAACCAGGCAGGATATAACCCCACCCATTTTGCCAAAGCACAGCCCCCAAACCTTTAGAGCTATATCAACAGACCACCCATTTACTACCCTGAGACAAGGCTGAGTATAGCCCACGAAGATCTCCTCCACTTCACGAGCCGGGGGGGGGGGGTGCAAAACCGTACAGGAAGATCACGTCAGTGACTCAACCCACTCAAATGACGCACCACTCCTAGGGACGACATGGAAGAGCGCCAGTAAGCCAGTGACTCAGCCTCTGTAATAGGGTCAGAGGCAGAGAATCCCAGTGGAGAGAGGGGAGCAAGCCAGGCAGAGCCAGCAAGGGCGGTTCGAAGAAATAGATGAGTCTTCAGTAAAGACAAAGGTTGAGACCGAGTCTGCTTCTCTCACATGGATAGGCAGACTATTCCCTAAAAAATTTGCTCTATAGGAGAAAGCCCTGCCTCCAGATATTTTCTTAGAAATTCTACGGACAATAAGGAGGCCTGTGTCTTGTGACCGTAGCGTACGTGTAGGTATGTACGGCAGGATCAAATCTGAGAGATAGGTAGGAGCAAACCCATGTAATGCTTTGTAGGTTAGCAGTAAAACCTTGAAATCAGCCCTAGCCTTCTCAGGAAGCCAGTGTAGAGAGGCTAGCACTGGAGTAAAATGATCAAATGTTTTGATTCTAGTCATTCTAGGATTCTAGCAGCCATGTTTAGCACTAACTGAAGTGTATTTAGTGCTTTATCCGGGTAGCCGGAGAGTAGAGCCTTGCAGTAGTCTAATCTAAAATAATTTTTGGACAAAAAGTTTCTGATTTTTGTAATGTTACAAAGATGGAAAAAAAGCTGTCCTTGAAATATTCTTGATATGTTCGTCCTTCACAGTTTTATTTGAGACAACTATACAACTATCAAGCTTATTTGTCAGATCCAACAGCAGATCTCTTTGTTTCTTAGGACCTAGAACTAGCATCTCTGTTTTGTCCGGGTTTAAAATAATTTGCCACCATACACTTCCTTATGTCTGAAACACAGGCTTCCAGAGTAGGCCATTTTGGGGCTTCACCATGTTTAATCGAAATGTACAGCTGTGTGTCGTCCACATAGCACCAACAGGTAGAATATATAGTGAAAACAATAGTGGCCCTAAAACAGAACCTTGAGGAATGCCGAAAGGTACAATTTATTTGTCAGAGGACAACATCCACAGAGACAAACTGATAGCTTTCCGAAAGAAAATTACCTTATGACCTGATACACAGAGCATACTGGAGTGACTACATGTTGTATAAGAATAAGGTCGATGTACGCACCATTGTTGACAGTTGATTTCTTATTTTCTATTAAGTCTTAATTTTATTGGACTTTAAATCATGTGTGGGGATTGAAATTAAAAATGATATTGCAAAATTCCCCGCTAGAAAATAAATTACAAGACTAGGTCAAATCCAAAGGAGGAAAGGTTTGACAATGTGAGGCATGTAGAATGGATCGGGTAATGGACTGGTATAGGCTAGTGCTAGAGACTGCACTTATCCTGGCAGTAGTGGTGTGACTTGCATATCCAGAACACTGGCATGTGTAGCAGGGTAGCAGTAGTATAGGTGTTGGTCAGTGAAATGTTATTGGTTGTGAGATTTTGCATTGAGAAAAGGGAGGTGGATACGTCGGATTCAGAGGATGTTGAACATTGTACCTTCTTCATTTGGACTTAGTCTCAGAGGGTTACATAAAAGCATACAGGGGTTAATGTTAAAACACAGCTGTTCTGTGTTAAGAATGGTTGTTTTAACAATGATGCTCACCTTACTTATTATGCTCACGTTGAGGAGCACTCCAATGGCATATTGATTCAATATGACTAGCTAGAGTGCTTTCAGACTCGCTCCCTCCGAGGGATTGGCTGAAAACAAGTCAAGGTAAATAGAGTTATTTTGTTTGTAAAACTTCTTACTGCACAGTAATCTAGACCATAACTTTCACTCTGGTATATCTAGTGCTGCTAGCACACAAATACACTCAGGATCTTTTTAGAAATCAAATCAGAAATCATTCTGACACACTTTGCACATTCATGATTAGACTGCATCAACTGTTTCCGTGGCTGACAATAACATAACATGATTTTGATACTATACTCATATTACAGAATTCATGACTGTGTGAATCAAACTGCATATCTGCTATGATATGTTTGATATCCTACGTGTTTTCAGTGTCAGGGGACACTTGGTTTAATGACATGAAATCCATTTGAACTGAGCTCTCATCTCCATGTAGCAGTAGATTTGTTCTGTCAGGTTCATGTCACTGATGGATACTCATCTCTGTTCTGTCAGATTCATGTCACTGATGGGGACTCGTCTCTGTTCTGTCAGGTTCATGTCACTGATGGATACTCATCTCTGTTCTGTCAGGTTCATGTCACTGATGGATACTCATCTCTGTTCTGTCAGGTTCATGTCACTGATGGATACTCATCTCTGTTCTGTCAGGTTCATGTCACTGATGGATACTCATCTCTGTTGCAGACTTCATGTTACAACTCTCTAGAAATAGGGATTGTCAAGATTTCTTGGTATCGGTCAGTTCAACGTCAACTGCCCTACTAACAAGTACCTACTGGGCACAGACATCTGTTCAACGTCAACTGCCCTACTAACAAGTACCTACTGGGCACAGACATCAGTTCAACGTCAACTGCCCTACTAACAAGTACCCACTGGGCACAGTTCAACGTCAACTGCCCTACTAACAAGTACCCACTGGGCACAGACATCAGTTCAACGTCTTGTTTTGATTTACAGTTGGTTGAGTTGTCAATTCAGTGTGAAATCAACAAAAAAATGTCATTGCATTTAGGTTAAACGTTGGGTGAAAAAAAGACGAAATGCCCTATTACTGATTACTTTTTGCAAATCCAATTATTTTCCCACGTTGATTCAACGTCATGACATAGATTTTTGGGGTTGAAATTACGTGGAAACAATGTTGATTCAACCAGTTTTTGCCTAGAGGGTAGACTATCATCATTTTAGTCTATATTCACTTGAAACTATCACTGTGTTATTTTATTTAAGAGGTTTATTGGTCATTTGTAAACCTAAAACACAGGACAAGAATACTTTTGTCTATGTAATAGAAAATAATAAAGTTGTACTTTTTTACAGCCACCTACATGGGGTCTGCCATACATTTCCTATGATTACACAAATGCACCTACAGTATGATAGCTTTGTATTGCAAATACCCTTTAGCTAATGAACAGTACTGAAAAATGTAGTATTTTAACACATTTAGCTCCAAGGATGAAAGTAAAGGCCACAAATGTATTTGAAATGCCCACTTATGACATGGTAACTTAATTTACAATGACGATATGGAGGTAATGGGCATTATGTTTACATGAATAAATGCCATCAGTGGTGATTGCTTCATGTTGCACCATTTGAATAAAAAATCTGCTTTGTATATGCGAGCGTTCTTATTTGGGATTCATTCAAATAATTAACAAATGTATCATGTGCTTAATATTGAATTGGGTTGCGTTAGGCTGTGGATATTTAGTTGTTGTATTTGTTGTGGTATTTCAATGTTGTTAACATGTGAAGCTGCAAAAAATGCTGGAAAAAATGTGTAAACATCACAATATACACTGAGTGTACAGAACATTAGGACCACCTTCCTAATAATGAGCCCCCAGAACAGCCTCAATTCACCAGGCCAGGGAGTATACAAGGTGTGGAAAGCGTTCCACGTGGATGCTGGCCCATGTTGACTCCAATGCTTCCCACAGTTGTGTCAAATTTTCTGGATGTCCTTTGGGTGGTGGACCATTCTTAATACATACAGGAAACGATTGAGTGTGAAAAACTGTTGTGTTGCAGTTCTTGACACAAACCAGTGTGTCTGGCACCTACTACCATACCCTGTTCAAATGAACATAAATCTTGTGTCTTGCCCATTCACCCTCTGAATGGCACATATTCACAATCCATGTCTCAATTGTCTCAAGGCTTAAAAATCCTTGTTTCACCTGGATTCACCTGGCCAGTCTATATCATGTTTAGTACACTCAGTATATTTTATTATAAACAATCTGTAAAGAATGTGTATCTTTCTATTTGACAGAAGATCATGACATAGCAGAATTGACAGAAGATCATGACATAGCAGAATTGACAGAAAATCATGACATAGCAGAATTGACAGAAAATCATGACATAGCAGAATTGACAGAAGATCATGACATAGCAGTTTTGACAGAAGATCATGACATAGCAGAATTGACAGAAGATCATGACATAGCAGTTTTGACAGAAGATCATGACATAGCAGAATTGACAGAAGATCATGACATAGCAGAATAGACAGAAAATCATGACATAGCAGAATTGACCGAAGATCATGACATAGCAGAATTGACAGAAGATCATGACATAGAAGAATTGACATAAGATCATGACATAGCAGAATAGACAGAAGATCATGACATAGCAGAATAGACAGAAGATCATGACATAGCAGAATTGACAGGAGATCATGACATAGCAGAATAGACAGCAGAACATGCCATAGCAGAATAGACAGAAGAGCATGCCATAGCAGAATAGACAGAAGAGCATGACATAGCAGAATTGACAGAAGATCATGACATAGCTGAATTGACAGAAGATCATGACATAGCAGAATTGACAGAAGATCATGACATAGCAGAATTGACAGAAGATCATGACATAGCAGAATTGACAGAAGATCATGACATAGCAGAATTGACAGAAGATCATGACATAGCAGAATTGACAGAAGATCATGACATAGCAGAATTGACAGAAGATCATGACATAGCAGAATTGACAGAAGATCATGACATAGCAGAATTGACAGAAGATCATGACATAGCAGAATTGACAGAAGATCATGACATAGCAGAATTGACAGAAGATCATGAGTCCCTTTTTTTTGTTGCAACAACACATTTAACATTCCACGCAAATCTCTTCTATACTGCATATCAAAACAACAATGGATTACATAGTATTACATAACAAATATGTATCCTTCCTATACATTTTAAATGACTTCTCTCACTACTGCTTATCTAAACAATGCAGAATTAGCACCATACAGTCATACAAGTCTTATTTTGAAATAGACCCAATATATCATGTTTGAGATTTGTTATTATAACTTATGTCCTTAAAACAGAGGCGGAGTCCCTAATGGAGCCCTATTCCCTAGGGCCCTGGCCAAAGGTAGTGCACAATCTAGGGAATAGGTTGCCATTTGGGCACATCCAGCGAGGCCAAACACAGATAACAAGCGAATACCCCCCCCACCCAATGCAATACAGATCACCATGCCTACATTAAGCATAGAAGCCCAACCAGTATATATTGTGGTGTCTTCTGTACTTTAGCTACAGGTGTACAATAGTAGTGATCCCAGTAAAAGGACTTGCTCAATGACTCTCCAATGAAGCCCCAAATGATTTAGGCTTTAGTGGTTTTTTCTTGTACATAAGGTCTTATTTGTGCAGTTTATTTGTTTAGTATTTTTCTAGTATTTGTAGTGTTCTTCTTTTGAAAATATGTTTCATGTACAGTACAATGATGATGTGTTTTTCATGTGAAGAAGTTACTGATTTTGGGGAAGTTATGCTATTTAACTAACTAAAGGTCTTGCTATATAACATCATGTCTAGTCTAGGTCCATTATGTAGCCTGGTCTTATGTTTGTTCAGCAAAGCTGTTTTGAAGCAGGTTGTTGATGCCAGAATCCACATTTTTACAATGCCCGTTTTTTGCTAATATTGTAGTTCTGCCAAGAAACCGGATTTTAGGAAATACAGAGTATCAAATAGGAACATAGTTTGCTACTTATTTTTATTTCAATTGTATTTATCCATTTAGGCTTTCTCTAAACTGGTTTTGCTGCTATACAGTAATGCTCTCAAAACGTATTTTAAAAACATATTATGACCCACCATAAGGTTATCTAAGTGTATGTAGCAGCTTAACATTTCTGATATTGTATTCACAACTGCTTGTCATTTTATTTTAGTCAAATAAATGTTTAGTGTGTTAATTGTGTTTCCACTGGCATTATTGAGTATTATCTTACTAACGCAATTCCTGTCATTTTATAAACCGGGTTGTTCAAGCCCTGGATGCTGATTGGCTGAAAGCCGTGGTATATAAGACTTTATAAACCGGGTAGTTTGGCTCCTGGACGCTGATTGGCTGAAAGCTGTGGAATATGAGACTATACCACGGGTATGAGACAATATTACTTGTTTACTGTTCTAATTATGTTGGTAACTTGTTTATAATAGCAATAAGGCACCTCGGGAGTTGGTGGCATATGGCCAATATACTACGACTTAGGGCTGTATCCAGGTACTCCACGTTGAGTCGTGCAGAAGAACCGCCTTTAGCTGTGGTATATTAGCCCTATACCACACCCCCTTGGGCCTTATTGCTTAAATATACCATGGGTATGATGCAAAACTACTTGTTTACTGTTCTAATTATGTTGGTAACCAGTTTATAATAGTAATAAAGCATCCCAGGGGTTTGTGGTATATGGCTAATATACCGCGGCTATACAACTCCGCGTTGCATCGTGCCTAAGAACAGCTCTTAGCTGTGGTATATTAGCCCTATACCACACCCCCTTGGGCCTTATTGCTTAAATATACCTGTGTTTTTAATCTCTAGCTCAAGTGAAATCCCCACCTGCTTCAAGATGTCCTCTATCATCCCCATGCCCAAGAAAGGGAAAATAACTGAAGTTAGTGCTACCAACCCGTAGCACTAACTTCCGTCATCATGAAGTGCTTCGAGAGGCTAGTCAAAGACTACATCACCACCTACCTCCCTGACACACTCGACCCTCTCCAATTTGCCTACCTCCTTGAAAGATCCAGGGACAAACGTCATTGCACAGCACACTGCCCTCACCCACCTGGACAAAAGGAATGCATATGTGAGGATGCTGTTCATCGACTACAGCTCAGCCTATCAATACCATAGTGCCCTCTAAGCTCACCACAAAACGTACGGCCCTGGGACTGATCTCCTCCCTATGCAAGCTGGGTCCTGGACTTCCTGATGGGCGTTCTCACCCACCTTCTGTATTCCCTGTATACCCACGACTGTGTGGTCTCACACAACTCCAACTCCATCATAAAGTTTGCTGACGACACGACGGCCTGATTACCAACAACAACGAGGCGGCCTACAGGGAGGAGGTAGGCACTCTAATGGCGTGGTGCCAGGTAAACAACCTCAAAGTCAGCTAAACAAAGGAGCTGATTGTGGACTTCAGGAGGTACCAGGCTGGGCATGCACCCATCCTCATCAACTGTGCCACCATGGAGACGGTCAAAAAGTTCAAGTTCCTCTGCGTACACAACTCCAAGGAGCTGAAATGGTCAAACCCCACGGACACGGGTGAAGGCACAATAGCGACTCATCAAACTCGGGATTCTGAAGAAATTCAGTCTGTTCCCTAGGGCCCTCACAGTGTTCTACAGGAGCACCATCAAGAAAATACTGTTGAGTTGCATCACAGCCGGGTACGGCAACTCCCCCGCCACAGACCACAAGGTGCTACAGAGGGTGGTGCCCTCAGCTGAATGCACCACTGGGTGCACACAGCCTGACCTTCAGGACACCTACAACCCCAGGTGTCACAGAAAGGGCAAGAATATCATCAGGGACCCCTGGATATTCTGAGCCATGACCGGTTCTCTCCGTTTCCATCACTCAGACATGGGCATTATAGGAGCATCATGGCAAAAAAATGTAAAACTGGCCAATAGCTTCTACCCACAGACCATCATCACTAGTCAGCTCCCCCCCCCCCCCCCCCCCCCCCATTATATTTGTATTGTTTTATTTCACTTTGTACTGCATTGTTGGAGCTCGGAGCTTAATAATTTCTCTGTACCCTGTCATTACATACATCTGCAACCCTGTACATGTGTTCTCTCTAATCCAATCTAATATATATATTTACCGCTAGGTGGCAGTCATCACAGGTCTGTGTGTTCGTCGTAGTCAGAGAATCTAGCTACGTAGCTAGAGAAGCTCGCTTGTTGTGGTGGCTAACGACGGGAAGCATGCTACGGTTCTCAATTTAGTGATATTCGCCCAATAGTAGGCGAAATCTGCAGAAATGGGGAAAAGAGACAATAGAGTGGTAAGCCACGTGTTAAATAATTACAGGCATGTAGATATTTAGCTTTTTACGATAAATAGTAACGTTATGCATGAAAACAAACAAACGTGTTGGCTATAGCTAACTGGCACTGAACGCATGGGCCTGTAACGTTAGGTATGTTAGCTAGGCCCTATAAGTTAGCTAGCCAACAGTAGTTTACGTTAGTGTGCAGACAAGTCGAATCCCTTTAAAACTAGCTATATCAAAGGTGCGGAAATTTGAGTTATTTTAACATACGATATATATATATCGAACGAATATAGCTAGCTAGGCAAACTAACCCTGCAGATATCGAAGAACAAGTAAACGTTAGCAGGTCGTATGAAGGACCGCTAAACGGAGCCACACCTGAACTAACGTAGCTAACTATTAAGTTCGAAATATATCTAGTTATGTTATTTAGCTAGTGTATAATAATATAGCGAACTAGCGAGCACACCCTGTGCCTGTTCTGCTAACATAATCCAAAGCGCACTGTCGAAAAAAAACAACTAACTAACTATTATTGTAACTACGCCTGCCAACTAGGCTCGAGTTCATCACCCGAATTGGCCGGACTGGCTGTCTACGTTGTATCTATGTTATGAATGTGTTAACATTAGCATTAGCTATGGAAAGGCCATAGAATTGGTATTGACAGTCTAGTCAAAATGACTGATCCAACCTAGCCAGGTCAAAATATTGTGTGTTATTATGCTTCCGATCCTGTCTAGACTAGTGTCTTGTCTACGGTAGCCAGATGTCATTGAAATGTCTGGTCTGACTGTCTCCCTTGTGTGTTTTCAGTCATATGTGAACCCCATAGCTGCATCACGGGCCAAGGGACCTGCACCCAACGCAGGACCGTCTATCCAGGATTACCTGAGCAGACCACGGCCAACATGGTAAGCATAAGATAACACACCAAAGGACCCAGGATTTGTGCCTGAAAGGGCTCCAGGTTGTATAACTGGCGAGATGGACATATCCTCATTGATGTTACTGAAGAATGTCAACAGGCAAAATGGTGGATTCTATGTGTGTAAATCGGGGTAGTAAGGCATTGCTGTTTTATAGTAATAGGCTGCACGCTATGAAATGCTGCCTGCAAGTCACAGTAAAATGTTGCTATGCCCTTGAATGTTTGGACCTAGGCCTACATCACCGTCAGTTGTGATTCATTGAGTGATGATGGTTTTTGTTCACCAGGGAAGAGGTGAAAGAGATCATCGAGAGGAAGAAGAAAGGCTCCAGAGCTCTGGCGGACTTTGAGGATCAAATGAACGAGGTATTGTTCAAATGTCAACAATTCTACTTTATTGACCGGTTGTTATTATACCACAAATCCAGTGTTTTCTTTTTTTCTTACATTCAAATATCACAATTTGCTTTGTATAGAATTGGAAGAAAGAGCTGGCGAAGAACAGAGAGAAGTTACTGGGTGGCGTTGACAAGGAGAAAGAGGAGAAGGAGAAGAAGGAGAAGGAGAAGAGAGAGAAGAAGGAGAAGAAAGAGGTATGTTTCCAGTTCTATCCATGTCTAATATTCGAACACAAACATTTTGTTTTAACGTATCCACCTCTCATACCAGATCTCGGTTTTGTGTTTAGAAAAAGAAGAAAGAGAAGGGGAAAAAAGAAAAGGGAAAGAAATCCAACAGGGTGAGGAAAGCTGTCTCCAATGTTTTGTTGAAGGCTGTTGGTATGCATATTGCGGTAGTGGTATCTGTCATCTAAAGTGTAAGCTTTTCACAAAGGTATCTTTGTGTCAGTTGCTGTCTTCAAATCTAATGAGCTCTGCTTTCATTGTGTTTGGTCAAGCATTCCTCTCCCTCCTCCTCCTCATCGAGTTCTGATTCCTCTAGCAGCTCCTCCTCAGACTCTGAAGACGAGGTATGTACCAGAGTATTTGGTGACAAGTCTGTGTCAGCTTGCCATACTGTTTCCCAGCCACCCTGTAGGCACCATAGAAATATAATACATTAGAAGTAATTGTATTTGTAAGGTAGGCACGAAGAGCTGTGTGAAGTATTGTGAATATATATATTGTGAATACATTTATACTGTTGATATTTTGTTTGGGGATTGGCTTCTACCCCCTTTATGAATATGCGTTTCCAGTTAAATATTGTCCGACTAGTTCAAAGAGGGGAAATGTGATAGATTGAAACTGAGTTTTTGTCTGATGTCTGTTTGGTCAGAATGAAAAGAAGAGTGTCAAAAAGAAACGTAAAAAGAAGCGGTCCTCCTCCAAGAAAGCATCAGAAGACTCGACTGTAGAATCGGAGCCCGACAGCAAGGTTACTTTGATGTGGAGAGTATTCCATCTATTTCCTTACATTCATTTTAATCGAAGACATTTCTGCACTCTTAGAAATGTCTTTCGTCACGTGCTTCTCTGTTTAGCCATTGTTTGATTTCTGTTCATTCATTTCAAAGTTGAACTTTTTTTTGTTGTGTGAGTACTTCATTAAATCTTCATGTTTTGTATGCAAAAAAAAGGGCTCCTTCCCTCTCATTCTGTTTCTCTCCAAGAAGACGAAGATGGAGATGGAGATGAAGAAGAAAGAAAAGGTAATTTAAGGACATTCGTGTGGTTGTTAGTCCTATTTTGTGTATTGCTGCCTGAAGAAGGTTTTGAACATGCTGGGCTACAGTGAGCTGATGGCTGTAAATGTTTAACCTTCAGGATGAAAAGAGCCGCAGGAAGAAGAGGAAAGCCGAGCAAAGTCATAAAGACTCATCCTCGGAGTCGTCAGCTGACTCAGAAGTGGAGGAGGGTGTAAGTACATTCACCTTTGTCACCTTTATATTCATTTGCCATGTTTTATGACTGAAAATAATGTGTTATGTATTGACTTAGATGACCACTTATGGGATGTATTTTTGTTCCTCGTTGGAAGGCATAGGCCATCTGCAGTTTAAGTATTATATGGAGGGAACTTTTTTTGCATTCTGTATCATTGTGAAATACTGCACTTTTTGATTGGACGTTAGGAAACTGTCAGCGGCCTTTCCCCATATATTGTGGTTGGTTAATTTTTGCAATGTCTCTGTAGGGTGAAGCCAAGAAGAGAAAGAGAAGTAATGAGGAGAAAGAAAAAATAGCAGCAGTAAGTGGTTGTCAGATAAGCATACACTAACCACAGGATGAAAACGGCCACTCCCCGTGTCAGATTTAGTGATTAGTGACCAAAATACACTATATTTACAAAGCTATGTGGACACCCCTTTAAATTAGTGGATTAGTCTACTTCAGCCACATCGTTGCTGACCGGTGTGTAAAATCAAGCACGCCGCCATGCAATCTCCATAGACAAACATTGTCAGTAGACTGGCCCGTATTGAAGAGCTCAGTGACTGTCAACGTGGCACCGTCATAGAATGCAACCTTTCCAACAAGTCAGTTTGTAAAATTTTTGCCCTGCTAGAGCTGCCCTGGTCAACAACTGTTCAGCTGGGGAGTGGTAGGCCACACAATCGTCTGTCCTCGATTTCCATGACCGAGCAGCTGCACACAAGCCTAAGATCACCATGCACAGGGCCATGCGTTGGGAGGAGTGGTGTAAAGCTCGCCAGCATTGAACTATGGAGCAGTGGAAACGTATTCTCTGGAGGGATGAATCACACTTCACCATCTGGCAGTCCGACGGGCGAATATGGGTTTGGTGTATGCCGGAAAAACGATACCTGGCCCAATGCATAGTGCCAACTGTAAAGTTTGGTGGAGGATGAATAATGGCCTGGGGCTTTTTTTCATGGTTTAGGCTAGGCCCCTTAGTTCCAGTGAAGGGTAATCTTAGCGCTACAGAATACAATTTCATTCTAGACGATTTTGTGCTTCCAATTTTCTGGCAACAGTTTGGGGAAGGACCTTTCCTGTTTCAGCATGACTATGCCCCCGTGCACAAAGTGAGGTCCATACAGAAATGGTTTGTCGAGATCGGTGTGGAAGAACTTGACTGGCCTGCACAGAGCCCTGACCTCAACCCCATCAAACAGCTTTGGGATGAATTGGAACACTGACTGCAAGCCAGGCCTAATCACCCAACATCATAACCCGACCATACGAATGCTCTGCAAGTTCCCGCAGCAATGTTCCAACATCTAGTGGAAAGCCTTCCCAGAAGAGTGAATGCTATTATGGCAGCAAAGTGGGGACCAACTCCATATTATGCCCATGATTTTGGAATTAGATGTTTGACGAGCAGGTGTCCACATACTTTTGGTCATGTAGTGTATGTTAGCAAGTGACCAGAAATGGCAACATGCCTCTGTCAACATGCCTCTATCTCTTGGGATTGTTTCAAATGTAACATATTTGCAATATAATATATGCAGATGCTTTTATCCAAAGCATCTTAGTCATGCATGCATACATTTTAAGATATGGGTGGTCCTGGGATTCGAACCCACTACCCTGGCATTACAAGCGACGTGCTCTACCAACTGAGCCACAAAAGACCACATACAATACTGCCTGAGTAATATTTTTCTGCACTGACAGATTTTATACAAAAACATAGCAGAATGGAAGTTTAACACTTACTTATCCAACTGTTGTAAATGTTAACAGGACAAATCAAAGAAGAAGAGGAAAAAGAAGCACAAGAAACATGGCAGGAAGAAGAAGAAGAAGACCTCTTCTGACGTTGAGTTAGACTAACATCTAGCGCTGTGGTTCTCTGTCCAACTGTCCACCACTAGAGAGCATCTGCCTTTCCACTACCAAAAAAATCCCATCTAGGCTGCTCCCATGATGGGGGTAGTTGATGGATTAGGGGAACCGCTAGCGTTCTGCTCATGAGAGTTGAGATGGTGGGGAGATGGGATATGGGGTTTCTAATGTTAATTAAGGACTGGTGAACTGGGAGTTACGGGTCATCAAACCCTCTGTGACAACTTTGCATATTTGTTTTTCTTTTGTCTGTTGCTAGTTTTTATTAGATCCAAATGAACGTCGTCAAGGACACCATAAGTCGTCGTCAAGGACACCATAAGTCTGTCAAGTGTGGCCCAACTGAACTGAAACATTTGCATATGAAATGAAAATGAACTTCCATACATGGATATTGATCAGCAGTGTACATTTTTTACACCTTTGGTATGCTGCCCTGCTATGTCTATTTTACCATTCTTGGAGATCTCGTGCATTACTAGCTACACTGAGGTCATTTTGGGACTTTGTTATGCTGGTGCCCAGTGTCATGATGCATGCATTCTGATATGATGGTCACTTCTCTTGCCAGCCTCATATTGAAGTTGGGATTGTGAAAATATGAGTGAAATTGTCATTATCACAAGGGATAAACTGTTCAATTCTGTTAATGTAATGAATTCTACAACTGAATATCTATAAATGAATGGGTTTTAATTATTAAAGTATTGTTTTATCCTTGATAATATAGTGATTATTTTTTGTGTATGGATGAATGATGAATGATTTGTATTGGATGAGAGTAACAAATAACATTTATACTTGTAATTTACGATCCTGGAAGCATCATGAAATACAGTGGGCCAAAAAAGTATTTAGTCAGCCACCAATTGTGCAAGTTCTCCCACTTAAAAAGATGAGAGAGGCCTGTAATTTTCATCATAGGTACACTTCAACTATGACAGACAAAATGAGAAAAAAAATCCAGAAAATCACATTGTAGGATTTTTAAAGAATGTATAAGTATTTAAGTAATAAGTATTTGGTCACCTACAGACAAGCAAGAGGGCCAAGTTAATTTGAGTTTTTATTTATTCATTTATTATCCAATAGGCCACAAAGTGTCCTATCCTAGGCCCCCCTAGGCCCTATTCTAGACCACAATTTACCCATCCCCCCCTTTGATATCTGGCTCTGCCCAGGTAACAACCTTGCCTAATGACTTAGGTAAGATTAGTAAATTATCCTTATGTTCTGACATTGTCATGTAGGAGCGCCCCTTTCATTATCCACATGTCCAATTCTCCCTTGGGCTTCCGTTCATGTCTATCCTGTATAAATTATCTGTCAAGTGTCTTATCTACTTTAAGAGTTATCTGTGCTGCTTTGTATGTTCTTAGATGTACTGTATATGTGCCTGTCTATTTAAACAGTAACCCTTTTCTCTCCTTTCTTATTTCACGGGCACTAGTCAATGCTACTGTCGGCCTGCTGTGCTGAATAATTTCTTGGCAATGTTTCCGTGTTTTACACCATAGTTCCTGAAACCAACTAAACATTCATTCCTCTCAGTATCTGTTTATTTACCCATTCTGTGTCACTCCTACCTTGCTCATTTCCTAGCCCCCCTTCTAAAACTTCTGCTCTCAAACCTTCAAGGTCTCAGCAGCACGGGGAGGGCTCCTCCGTCTGCCCTTCCTCCTATCTGTCTTTCGCTCTTTCTCATAGCCGTCTTTATCAAATATGGGTTGTTACCAACTATTGACTAAGTGTCTCACTGTTTGGCATTATCTGAACTCATGGATTTGAGAATGGTGGCAATCTCTAAAGTCCTTACATAACCTTAATCAACCTATCTCGATCCTATCAATAGTCCTAAATCACCACAGATGTCATATATCCCTGTCAACTTTGATACTATTTAAATAAAAAACTTCTAATGATCAAATAAAGCCAAAACGAATGCTAACCATATCATATGCTTTCTGTACTAATGAAATCCATCCATCGGGAGTCCACTGTGTTTTATCTAACAATAACATGGGTTAACCTTAAAATCAGTCTCATCAATCATTTAATATATGTTGCATAGTGTGGGATACATTATCTACAGTCATTTACCATCCCTAAGAACTGCAACATTTTTTAAATTAATTTTAATGCTTATAAAATCACTATTTTTCTATCTCAATCTATTTTCCTGCCTTATTTGCTTAAACTATCTCCTGTCCAAACCTCAAAGGACCATATCCTCCCCCGTTTATTATCGATGATAAATAGGATTTCTGTTCCTGTTATAATACCAAATGAATAGTAGCCAATTCGAAACCTTCACAGTCAGTGTTTACAACAGAATCCTGAACCTCCTCCTCCTCCTCAATAGAGTCTATTCCCCCGCTCCTCATAATTTGTCCTGCCAAAAATCCACATTCTCCTCTGAGTCTTGCTGCTCCTAGTGAACTACTTATCTCTCCACCTCTCCTAGCTCAGCTCGCCCCCACCCTACTAAGTTCTGTTTAATGGTATGGCTTATCTCGGGACGCATTCCACTGAGGAAAGCAATTTTTAATTGTTGACTATACAATTAAGTGAAGTCCCTCCACTGCCGGGGATTCTTTTAACCCACTATTCTCCCGGAGCATCATATATACACTGCTCAAAAAAATAAAGGGAACACTAAAATAACACATCCTAGATCTGAATGAATGAAATATTCTTATTAAATACTTTTTTCTTTACATAGCTGAATGTGCTGACAACAAAATCACACAAAAATTATCAATGGAAGTCAAATTTATCAACCCATGGAGGTCTGGATTTGGAGTCACACTCAAAATTAAAGTGGAAAACCACACTACAGGCTGATCCAACTTTGATGTAATGTCCTTAAAACAAGTCAAAATGAGGCTCAGTAGTGTGTGTGGCCTCCACGTGCCTGTATGACCTCCCTACAACGCCTGGGCATGCTCCTGATGAGGTGGCGGATGGTCTCCTGAGGGATCTCCTCCCAGACCTGGACTAAAGCATCCGCCAACCCCTGGACAGTCTGTGGTACAACGTGGCGTTGGTGGATGGAGCGAGACATGATGTCCCAGATGTGCTCAATTGGATTCAGGTCTGGGGAACGGGCGGGCCAGTCCATAGCATTAGTGCCTTCCTCTTGCAGGAACTGCTGACACACTCCAGCCACATGAGATCTAGCATTGTCTTGCATTAGGAGGAACCCAGGGCCAACCGCACCAGCATATGGTCTCATAAGGGGTCTGAGGATCTCATCTCGGTACCTAATGGCAGTCAGGCTACCTCTGGCGAGCACATGGAGGGCTGTGCGGCCCCCCAAAGAAATGCCACACCACACCATGACTGACCGACCGCCATGCTGGAGGATGTTGCAGGCAGCAGAACGTTCTCCACGGCGTCTCCAGACTCTGTCACATCTGTCACATGTGCTCAGTGTGAACCTGCTTTCATCTGTGAAGAGCACAGGGTGCCAGTGGCGAATTTGCCAATCTTGGTGTTCTCTGGCAAATGCCAAACATCCTGCACGGTGTTGGGCTGTAAGCACAACCCCCACCTGTGGACGTCGGGCCCTCATACCACCCTCATGGAGTCTGTTTCTGACCGTTTGAGCAGACACATGCACATTTGTGGCCTGCTGGAGGTCATTTTGCAGGGCTCTGGCAGTGCTCTTTCTGCTCCTCCTTGCACAAAGGCGGAGGTAGCGGTCCTGCTGCTGGTTTGTTGCCCTCCTACAGCCTCCTCCACGTCTCCTGATGTACTGGCCTGTCTCCTGGTAGCTCCTTCATGCTCTGGACCTTACGCTGACAGACACAGCAAACCTTCTTGCCACAGCTCGCATTGATGTGCCATCCTGGATGAGCTGCACTACCTGAGCAACTTGTGTGGGTTGTAGACTCCGTCTCATGCTACCACTAGAGTGAAAGCACCGGCAGCATTCAAAAGTGACCAAAACATCAGCCAGGAAGCATAGGAACTGAGAAGTGGTCTGTGGTCACCACCTGCAGAACCACTCCTTTATTGGGGGTGTCTTGTTAATTGCCTATAATTTCCACCTGTTGTCTATTCCATTTGCACAACAGCATGTGAAATTTATTGTCAATCAGTGTTGCTTCCTAAGTGGACAGTTTGATTTCACAGAAGTGTGATTGACTTGGAGTTACATTGTGTTGATTAAGTGTTCCCTTTATTTTTTTGAACAGTGTATATAAAAAATACTACTACCGGTCAAAAGATAAAACAAAGTTTCAAATAACATGATCAGATCAGAGTTACTACTCTGGAACCCTCCACAAAGATAAATTATTGTACCCTTATGGCCATCGGAAGAGAGACTCAAGAAAGTCTGCCCTTAGTCCAAGGCTATGCCATTTCCTTCGTCTCATTGGTTCAAATTACAACTATGTCAAAGAACTATATACTCGTTCATAATTATCAGTTACTCAATTTACATTAAAATCAGTATCACAAATTACCTTAAATTCCTTATCCAAATGGCCCTCCCATGAGGCTGATCAGACCACAAGGGAAAGCCATGATAGAGGTCAATAGTCATACTACCCTTTTACTGTCGTGTTCCATACAATATTAGACAAATTGAAAAACCTTTTATCTAAAGAATTCACGTGTTTAATTTAAACTCAGAAAACAAAACTTCTAATATTCCATATCTCTTGGAAAATGGAAATGTACTCCCTCCAATCATAATTTTTTAAATTTCCTCAATGTTCCATGTAACTCATTCAGTCCTTCTCCAAATAGTCTCCCCAAAATGCTTGATAGGAATACCCTGCCATTAGACACACACAACTGTGATAAACATGCACTGTCCCTTTAAAATAAAATAAACTCAGCCTGCAATCCACTTTGCGGACCTGTCATTGTTCCCCATAATGAAAACAGATTATAATGTATATATACCTTAACTTCCTGTTAAATTTCACTGGTGTTACCTGAACAATCAAACCAAAATCAATAACCGGGAACTATTACAAAACCTTTACGATTACAACTCCCTCTCTTATAGCCAAATATAGCCCAGTGAATGTCACCAATCAGTGCTGCCCACCTAACAATTTTTTAACTACATAAAGAGATGTAAGATAACAACAATACATAAAGAGAGACCTAAGACAACAACATTTAGTCATGGCAACACAATTTGTTTAATGTGGAATGCATTGTTCAGCGCATTGCGCAAGTGGGCCAACAACAAGTATTTATTCAAGACAAATATGCTGCAGACCAGCAAGAATTCCTCCACGGACCTACGCCGGTCCACAGACCAGGGTTTGAGAAAGGCTGGAATAGGCTATGGATAATTCTTCTGAGACTACACTAGGAACACTTGATATTGCGAGCCCAGCAGAGAATCAGGGATGAGGGGCATCATCGGGCACACATGAGATACTATAATTCTGTAAGCAACTCATTCTCAAACACTTAGCAGTATGACATTTAATTGATTACAAATTACATGACCCTCCCCTGGACTAAATTACAAATTGCATAACCCTCCCCCATTTCCCTCCGGGTAACTATTGCTTAATTTTTTTTTTTACCTCTCCCTTAGTTTGCAGTGACTTTCACTTCCTCTCCAACTCTGAGGCAGCAGTGTCATTCGAGTAGCCGGGATTAGCCCAGAAGGCTAATATTTCACAACCATTCTTTCAAAATAATATTTATTGTAAGACACATATTGATGTATTCAGTCAATGGTGTCACCTGTAAATGACCGATTGTTTGGTGCCACCCCCTTGTTTTCATTCTAAGTGAAAACACTACACGAGAAGTAGGGCAGCATAGGGTCGCCCATGACCTGCGGATTCTGGCTTTAAACAGAACATTTGTAGACATCCTCAATCTGGACAAAGTTCCTCATGGATACACCCAGATTTCCTAAAACAGACTGTATTCCTTATCACTGTGGTTTGCAACACAATACTAAAGTCACTTTCACCAAACTAACTATGTATTGAGAAACGCTGTAATTTGCATGACAATAACTTTACAGTACAGTTAAGGACTCAGGTCACACAGAGGAATCAATCAGACAACCGTAATGAGAGTAATGCTGTACCTTACATAATTTCTCACTTTTTCCTTCCTTATATTCCACAATAACTCCTAGACTTATTTATTTTATTTTTTACCCCTTTTTCTCCCCAATTTCGTGGTGTCCAATTGTTGTAGTAGCTACTATCTTGTCTCATCGCTACAGCTCGGTTGACCAGGGGCCCAGAACACTTGGAGAACGAACAGATAAGCAAAAGTATTTATGCCTGCCTGCCTGCCTTTGAGGGGGTTGGCAGATTGCTACGAACCTATCAGAGGAGCGTGTCTGTCTCCCTGTGTGCATATTTCTGTCTATTGTTTGTCTATTAAACCTTTAAATGTAGAAGTCGTTGGGGTTCTTCATTTTCCACACCTTGGCCAAATTCACGATTCCCGAGACTATAAGGTCTAGTGATCATTGACAGACTGACATAATGAAAACCAAAGGGTCTATAAAGCCAACTGGTGCTATTGGACATGGTAATATACTGTTAACTACTTCTGTATTCGTCACTGACCTAAGCTTCTGTTTAGTGCATTGTTGGCATACATGGGGAAATGAGATAAAGTTACTTATTTGTTATAAAAAGTGGGAGGATCAAATCTAGTGTATGAATTGGTCAAGGATTCATGCAGTCACCCCATTGTGTAATCTCACAGGAAGTGTTTGGATCACTAAACTGAGCTCAATATCAAGGCTAAGGTAAGTGAGATTTAAAAAAGAGAAAATCATTTCATTTTAAACTATGCAATTAGAAATCACAAATATAAGAATTAGTACACAACAAATGTATTCAATTATTTGAATCTTAGTCAAGTAATTCAGAAGTAATCTAAGTTTAGATGCATTTGAAATGGAAAGTAAACTGAGACACCATGTTAGTGCTGTGGCAGCGTGTTCGTAAATTCACTCTGGATTCTGGAGTGCCAGAGTGCGTTCAAAGTGTGCTCTGGGCTATCATAAATTCTGAGCATTTCGCTCTGGCACTCTCAAACCACCCTCATGTTTTTCATCTTACTTTTGCTCATCTGAGGGTGCGTTACAAACAAATAATCTGACAGAACTGGCACTCCAGAGGGAATTTACAAACGCACCCTAAGATAAAGACAAAGAGTTGGAAATTCCACAAGGTATAATGATCCAGTAAACTTCAAAAAATAAACATCATACTCAACCTACTACAAAATTCCTCTAAATTGTAACCACTTGTTAAATCCCTATCCTTTAGATGTGGAGCATAGCTGCATTGGTGTTAGTGCTGACAGGGTCTGCCTCTTGCTACATCACGTGCCCTGGTGGGAAGGTCTGCTCTGATCAAACAACTTGCTGTTTGACTAAAGGAGGATATGCCTGCTGTCCAGTTCCCAATGTGAGTAACCAGGGTTCACCTTAGGGCAATTTGTAGCCTGGTCCCAGATCTGTTTGTCATGTCAACAGCCATAGCAATTGGCAGCACAAACATCTGGAACCAGGCTAGGGAATTTGATAACACTAGTAAATGGGATTCTCAGCAGCACTAAGGTTGTAAATACTGGAAAAAGAAACCAGCATACTGGTACTGTTGTTTCCTTTTCTTTTGGATTACAAAACCAATATTTCAGTTGAAAGACCTTGGGTTTAGAAAGCTGTATGAGCAAAGACCCCATAAAGGTATTTTGACTGCATATCACCTTTTTTTCATTATGTTTTCCAGGCGGTGTGTTGCTCTGACATGGCCCACTGTTGCCCGTCAGGCTTCAACTGCAATGCCATTACCCAGAAGTGTGAGAAAGGCGACCATCCATGGAGCAGTGTGCCCATGCTGAACAAGGTGGCTGCAGAGGAACCAAGCTCTCCTGTCTCTGCTCCGCTCGAATCTGACAGCAGCCCTGTCCAGAGCAATGCAGTGGAGAGCTCCATGGTCGGCAAGGTGCAATGTGACAACTATTATGCTTGTCCCGATGGCACCACCTGCTGCCACCACCCCACAGGCCTGTGGTTCTGCTGTCCATACTCTCCTGTGAGTTGACTAGTGTTTCTCTGCTTGTAGTATGTTGGCTTGAAGGGCTCTTGTCAATTTGTAATAGTGTTATAGAGTAGCTGGCAGTATCAGGAATTAGTGACACTTTTGTTGTTATTGTAATAGGTTTTTATTACAACTAAAAAACAAAACATACTACACAATAAGTTATTCATATTTTTCTAAACTGGATATTTTCTCAGAAATATTAAAAACAAGAATTTGAGAGCTGTGGTATGCATGAAACAATATACTGAATCAATATACGCTGTACTTAATTCCAAAATGGTTATTGTCAATATACAGTGAGCTATAAAATGATTGGGACAGTGACATTTGTTGTTGTGGTTTTGGCTCTGTACTCCAGCACTTTGGATTTTAAATTATACAATGACTAAGAGGTTAAGGTGCAGACTGTCAGCTTTAATTTGAGGTTATATTCATCTATATTGGTTCAACAGTTTAGGAATTACAGCCATTTTTGTACATAGTCCACCCATTTCAGGGGACCAAAAATATTTGGTAGAATTTCACTTATATGTGTATTGAAGTAGTCTAAAGTGTAGTATTTGGTCCCATAAACCTAGCACACAATGATTACATCAAGCGTGTGACTACAAACTTGTTGTTTCAGATGATCTATTGTGTAATTTTGGAGTCACTTTTATTGTAAATAAGATTATAATATATTTCTAAACATTTCTACATTAATGTGGATGCTACCATGATTATGGATAGTACTGAATCAATTGTGAATAGTGATGAGTTAGAAAGTTAGACGCACAAATATCATACCCCCAGAGCCAAAACAACAACAACAAACGTGTCACTGTCCCAATACTTTTGTAGCTCACTGTATCAACTTGTGTACTTCTGTTGTTCCACAGGGTAGGTGCTGTCTAGATGGGTACCACTGCTGTCCCTATGGCTATGACTGTGACCCCACATACACGAAGTGTGTGAGGTACGGCAACCTGAGGTACCCTTTTGCTCCGAGGCAGGCCCCTTCAATGATCGAAGCCATCAAGGTCTCCTATGCGTCACACTCACAGGCAACCAATGTTTGTGTAGGCAGTGGACATTGTGGACATTGTTCTCTTTCTATGTTTGTTCCTATCCCATTCAAGTCGGTCTAAGAGAAAATCACTTTTGATTCCCACCTTATGGGCATTAAAAATAATAATGAATAGAGAATGATTTCCTGCACACTGGTATGCTATTACATTTTAACCTCTGAGAGTAGTTAGTAATGTAATCACATTATTCCCACGCAACCAGATACTCAGATGTGCGTGTTCTTTTTACATGTTGAACCCCTGAGTAGAACATTGACGGTGTGGTTGTCTTCTTTCCCTTGTCTTTTAGCAGGTCTCATGGACAGCTCTAGTTCAGGCCGCTGACAGCACACCACAGGCTGGAGTCTCTCACTGTGACACTAAATTCTATTGTCCTTCTGCAACCAGCTGCTGCAAGGGACCTAATGGCAAATGGGGATGTTGCCCATTCCCACTGGTAAATATACTGAAAGTGTTGGGTGTACTCTAGAGGGGATTTAATACAACTGACATTAAATACCACTGAGCTATCATTTGATAAAGTAGTATATCAATGTTATGTAGGTAGAGCATGTTTAATAATGTAATTAACATTTTATCTGTAGTGCACGTGCAGAGCAGTGTGAAATGTTTTAATCAAATCAAATGTTATTTGTCACATGCTTACTTTACAAGCCCTTAACCAACAATGCAGTTAAGAAAAATACCTAAAATAAAGTTACAAATAAAAGTAACAAATAATTCAAGAGCAGCAGTAAAATAACAATAGCGAGGCTATATGCAGTTGAAGTCAGAAGTTTACATACACTTAGGTTGGAGTCATTTTAACTCGTTTTTCAACCACTCCACAAATTTCTTGTTAACAAACTATAGTTTTGGCAAGTCGGCTAGGACATCTATTTTGTGCATGACACAAGACATTTTTCCAACAATTGTTTACAGACAGATTATTTCACTTATAATTCACTGTATCACAATTCCAGTGGGTCAGAAGTAGAGGTCGACCGATTATGATTTTCAACGCCTATACCATACCGATTATTGGAGGACCAAAAAAGCCGACACCGATTAATCGTCCGATTACATTTTTTTTTTTTTTTATGTATTTGTAATAATGATAATTACAACAATACTGAATTAACACTTATTTTAACTTAATATAATACATCAATAAAATCAATGTAGCCTCAAGTAGATAATGAAACATGTTCAATTTGGTTTAAATAATGCAAAAACAAAGTGTTGGAGAAGAACGTAAAAGTGCAATATGTGCTATGTAAGAAAGCTAACGTTTCAGCTCCTTGCTCAGAACATGAGAACATATGAAAGCTGGTGGTTCCTTTTAACATGAGTCTTCAATATTCCCAGGTAAGAAGTTTTAGGTTGTAGTTATTATAGGACTATTTCCCTCTATACCATTTGTATTTCATTAACTTTTGACTATTGGATGTTCTTGTAGACACTT
Organism: Oncorhynchus mykiss; assembly: GCF_013265735.2. NCBI lineage: Eukaryota > Metazoa > Chordata > Actinopteri > Salmoniformes > Salmonidae > Oncorhynchus > Oncorhynchus mykiss. The sequence continues at coordinate 17,384,184 of NC_050572.1, forward strand.
TCGTATTGCCAGTGTAACAGTATAGCTTCCGTCCCTCTCCTCCCTGGGCTCGAACCAGCAACACAACGACAACAGCCACCACATTGAAGCAGCGTTACCCATGCAGAGCAAGGGAAACAACCACCCCAAGGCTCAGAGCGAGTGAAGTTTGAAACGCTATTAGCGCGCGCTAACTAGCCAGCCATTTCCCTTCGGTTACACCAGCCTCATCTCAGGAGTTGATAGGCTTGAAGTCAGAAACAGTGCAATGCTTGACGCACAACGAAGAGCTGCACGAAAGTGCTGTTTGAATGAATGTTTACGCTCCTGCTTCTGCCTACCACCGCTCAGATACTTAGATACTTGTATGCTTGTATGCTCAGTCAGATTATATGCAACACAGGACGTGCTAGATAATATCTGGTAATATCATCAACCATATGTAGTTAACTAGTGATTATGATTGATTGTTTTTTATAAGATAAGTTTAATGCTAGCTAGCAACTTACCTTGGCTTACTGCATTTGCGTAACAGGCTTGTGGAGTGCAACGAGAGAGAGGCAGGTCATTATTGCGTTGGACTAGTTAACTGTAATCTTGCAAGATTGGCTCCCCCGAGCTGACAAGGTGAAAATCTGTCTTTCTGCCCCTGAACGAGGCAGTTAACCCAACATTCCTAGGCCGTAATTGAAAATAAGAATGTGTTCTTAACTGACTTGCCTAGTTAAATAAAGATTAAATAAAGGTGTAAAAAAAATAGGCAAATAGACCAACAAAAATACCGATTTCCGACTGTTATGAAAACTTGAAATCGGCCCTAATTAATCGGCCATTCCGATTAATCGGTCGACCTCTAGTCAGAAGTTTATGTACACTAAGTTGACTGTGCCTTTAAACAGCTTGGAAAATTCCAGAAAATTATGTCATGGCTTTAGAAGCTTCTGATAGGCTAATTGACATAATTTGAGTCAATTGGAGGTGTACTTGTGGATGTATTTCAAGGCCTACCTTCAAATTCAGTGCATCTTTGCTTGACATCATGGGAAAATCTAAAGAAATCAGCCAAGACCTCAGAAAGAAAATTGTAGACGTCCACAAGTCTGGTCCATCCTTGGGAGCAATTTCCAAACGCCTGAAGGTTCTACGGTCATCTGTACAAACAATAGTACGCAAGCAACAAGGAAGAAGCCACTGCTCCAAAACCACCATAAAAAAGCCAGACTACGGTTTGCAACTGCACATGGGGACAAAGATCGTACTTCAAACGTCCTCTGGTCTGGTGAAACAAAAATAGAACTGTTTGGCCATAATGACCATCATTGTGTTTGGAGGAAAAAGGGGGAGGCTTGCACGCCGAAGAACACCATCCCAACTGTGAAGCACGGGGGTGGCAGCGTCATGTTGTGGGGGTGCTTTGCTGCAGGAGGGACTGGTGCACTTCACAAAATAGATGGCATCATGAGGCTGGAAAATTATGTGGATGTTGTAGTGTCTTTACTATCATTAACTGAAGACTTCATTTTTTATCAAAGATTCTCTGTAATTAGTATTACGCGATTAGACTGATTAATCATGTAACTAATTAACTAGGAAGTCGGGGCACCAAGGAAAAATAATTTCCTAATATAACCTTTCAGATATTTTCATATCTGATCCATAGTCTTCTGATTAATTAATTATTTACTTTACCTCACGTTACTCTCATTCCTAACGTCGTAAATTGTTGGTTATCTGCACGAACCCAGTCTTCACTATGAGTCATCCATACATCAATTGTCTTAAATCATTTATTTATTACTAACTAAGTACAGTAATTCACAGAAATGCATAAACAAACAAACAAGGTAAATGTGGTTACAAGAAATTATAGGAGAATGTGCCCTAGTGGGCTAAACCGGCATGGCGGCTTGTTAGACAAAAGGGGAAGTGGGGGTCGACTAAGAAGTCACTACAAAGTGATAATTATAACAATTGAAATGCTAATCCTTTGCACATGAACGCTCACTCATTTGGGAAAAATTGCAATCAATATATATATTTACGCTCAGTGTGTCGTCTTGATCGCTGGTGAAAAGTTAATTTATTTTGTAGAGTTGTCCGTCTCTCTTTCTGTCGTGTTTATAGTGGATAGTTGAGAGTGACATTCATTCGTTTCGTTATAGAATGGATGTTTTGGCGGTTGTCATTCTTCGCGTTCAATGATACCGAATTCCTAGCTGCAGACTAGTAATTAATATCAAAGACTTGTTCTTATTCTGTCGGTATCGATAATCTAAGAGTTTAACCACGTGGTATGGTTAAAAGATTCAGCAATGGTCTACAACCTTTGTACTCTCCTAATGGAGAAAAACATGGTCTGCAACCTTTAGCCATCTCGTAATTGAGGTAAGCTCGGTCTGCTGATCCAAAACCAGAGTGCGGGTTTTATTCGGAAGGCAGAAAAGGGCTGTCCCAGGATGCCTGACCCAACTGGGCTCAGGGGCGGTCCTCTGATTTAGTTAACTCCAATCCCCTTTTTCAGTTTTCCTTCATTAAACACGTCCAAAATCATATTACACAATTTTACAAACAGTATCATACTCACTCATTCATCTTATACAACAATTAGATGTAAACCTCATATCTGAGGCTATTATATAAACAGCGATATGGTAATGTGCCACAGTCTCCCTTGAGCTTCCCCAAGTTGTGACAAACGGACCAGTTCGTAGCTGGATTCTTCACCGATCTTTTATACTTTCTCCGGAACATGAAATTTGTTGCTACCTCAAGTTCTGTGAGGTGGAAGGAATTGCTTTGTTCTCTATGAAAATGTACTCTCTATACTGTGTCTCCATGAGGAGATCCTCAGGAATTTACGATGTCTCTCTGACCACAGCAACCTAGTTGAAGGAGGAAAGGGGGAGGCAGGGAGAGGGGGATGGGGCTTGCTATACCCAAAGAGGCCAACGTCATGACAATGTATTGAAGCAACATCTCAAGATATCAGTCAGGAAGTTAAAGCTTGGTCGCAAATGGGTCCTCCAAATGGACAATGACCCCAAGCATATTTCCAAAGTTGTGGCAAAATGGCTTAAGGACAACAAAGTCAAGGTATTGGAGTGGCCATCACAAAGCCCTGACCTCAATCCTATAGAACATTTGTAGGCAGAACTGAAAAAGCGTGTGTGAGCAAGGAGGCCTACAAACCTGACTCAGTTACACCAGCTCTGTCAGGAGGAATGGGCCAAAGTTCACTCAACTTATTGTGGGAAGCTTGTGGAAGGCTACCAAAAGCGTTTAACCCAAGTTAAACCATTTAAAGGCAATTCAAATACCAATTGAGTGTATGTAAACTTCTGACCCACTGGGAATGTGATGAAAGAAATAAAAGCTGAAATAAGTCATTCTCACTACTATTATTCTGACATTTCACATTCTTAAAATAAAGTGGTGATCCTAACTGACATAAGACAGGGAATTTGTACTATGATTAAATGTCAGGAATTGTGAAAAACTGAGTTTAAATGTATTTAGCTAAGGTGTATGTAAACTTCCGACTTCAACTGTACAGGGGGCACCGGTTAGTTGAGGTAATATGTACATGTAGGTAGAGTTATCACATTAAGATCATGTGCAATATTATGCCGATTTTATATTACTATCATGTTCTGAGACCTATTTTACATTTTTAGGCGAAGTGTTGTGCGGATGGCCTGCATTGCTGTGAATATGGATACACCTGTGACCCAAACTCATACAAGTGCAGGAAATGGTACTCTCAGATTCCTTCAGGTCTGAAGGATGATGCTAATCAGGACTGACACTATTTCAAATTATTTATGATCTTGTCACTGTACTGACATTGGATTGTACCCTTTTTGTGAATGCATTTGAATTGAACCTTGCACTGATGAATACAAGAATGTTAAATCATGTCACCCAATCATTAAAATGTTTCCTTGTTGAGTATTTAGTGAATCATTCCTTATAGGCTACCAATCTCCACTGGCTAAATTGTATCAGTCAAATATTTATGTACAGTATGGGTGTATTCGTTAATTAATTCTGGAGCGCATGGGTGTGCTCAGAGTGCGCTCTGGGCGATCATAAATTCAGAGCGATGTCAGATTGTCAGTTACTACATTCAGAGCGCACACTAGACGCTTTGGCCAAGGAGTAGGGTTGATCCCATCATTCTGACCTCACAACTGCAGTCAAGCACCCAAGCTAACTGGCTAACGTTGGCTAGCTAAAGTACTTCCTGACACAAATGAGAGAACACCTCAGTGTGACCATTTTACTCAGCCTGTCAGAGCTGGTTAGGCTGTTTTCATGTTATCCAGAGCGTTGGTGACTGTAACTGTACTGCTGGAATCACTTTCATTACGCCAATGTTTGCTGACACCGGCCTTATTCAACGGGTGTTGAGCGTTCGTAAAGTCATCAGTTATTCTGGGCTCTGGCACACTCAGACAAGAGTGCTCTGAAATCGGAGAAGATAGCCAGAGTGAATGTATCATTCATGCTCCTCACTTTCTGAGTCATTACCTGTATTATACGTGCAGCTCTGTGCACGTGGATTGGAGTTACTATGGTAACAACATCAAGTAGCTAACGTTAGTTTTTAAAAAGGTTATTATGAACACAACAAATACAAAAAAAACAACAGAAATATACAAACAAGAGTACATAAACCTAACAAGGTTCCTTTTCAATTAGTTAAATAATGTAATGAAACAGCAGCGAGCAGACCTCGAACCCTCGACCTTCTAGCCCGAGATTGACTATTGACTGAGTCGATTTCCGCGCTTATAAATCCAGGGTCTTTTATACTTTTATGGTGCGTATTGCTTTTTTGTTTTTACATTTACTGATCATTTCAAAATGATATTTAAATTCTATCTTAAATAATGTGAAAAGGGGTTTGTTCTCTGCCCACTTCATTTTATGGACAAAGAATCTTCCATGAAAGATAAACAAATTGACAATGAAAGTTAAATCAGGGTCCACATTTGGTTCAAAATAAAACATAATATCAGAGTCTTTCAAATTAACATTAATAGTTGTTTCTTTTCAAATATAATCTTCTAACTCATACCAGTCCCAAAATAAATGGTCAAGAGTCTCTGGGTCACAATCACAAAATACACATTTGTTATCAATAGCTATTTTAAATCTGTGTATAATAAAGGTCTTTACAGGGTAGATTCTATGAATGAGTTTGTATGAAACTTCTTTCACCTTATTAGATATACAATATTTACCAGATAACAACGAACCTTTGTTCCAGTTCACTTGTCCTAGGGCTACATTCCAGTACATTTTAGCAGAGGGAATAGTAACATATTGACATAGTTTCCTTATATACATGTTATTACATTTATAGTTTAAAATGTCAATTCCTTCTAGTTGTATTGAGGATACAAAATCCTCAACAGTTGCACTTGGAGTACTGTTACATTCTCATAAAAGAAGAATAGCACCTTTAGGGACAGCTCTAACAACAATTTGATACTCCTCTGGGGTGAATGTAACATTGTGTGTTCTAATACATTCTGGATAATCATATAGTTGTCCATCATTATTCAATAATTGTTTAACCCAAATAATGTTTTCGTCAAACCGGTTCTGGAAAAACAGTAGCTAACGTTAGTGTTTATGTATCTACGGCTAGCTACGAGCCAACAATCCTGCCTCCTATCTACAATGTCTGAAATGTCTGCTATGAATAGAAAATTGATTCAGAATCTCGTTGAAACTCTTTCTAAACACGTCAAACACTGTAAGTATGAGTTTTGATAGCTAATGTCAGTTGGCAGAGAGTGTAGTCTATGTTGCGTCCTGAGATAGCTACGTTACAGTAACGGCTCACAGAACTTCTTAGTAGCCAACTACCTAGTTTCTTCTTCTCTGCATTTATCTAGCTACAGTAGCTATATATTTAATAACAAAACGTGCAAACAAAAGAAAAGTTAATAGCTATCTATTGTTGTCTAGCTCCTCCAACCAAAACTCACCTTCCATTGAACGTGTTGGCACCACTGTTTAGGTGACAGATGGGGGCGCTATAATCTTGCTTTGTTGAGATCATGTCAAGTATGTCCTGTGTTTATGCAAATTAATAAAAGCATATATCAGTCTACGTAAATTGAAATGATGCATATGGTAGCAGTACTAACACTAAACAGAAACTGAGTTTCTGATCCGACTATTCAATGGACTCCTGGGGGATCAGGAGTGACAGGAGGATAGGGAATGGCCTTGACAGTGGGAAATTCAGGAATATTCCCCACAACACCTTTGGAATGACTGATGATATGATCATGGATAGAGGTAGGTGTGTGTCACTTTTGTCACATGAAACAGAATGTAAGCACCAAATAGTATGATACTGATGTGGTAAGGTATCACAAAAAAAATTGGTATTATATTCCAGTCTTTTGTGCATTTGACAAGGACAACGACAGCTACGTCAGTGTGAAAGAGTGGACCGAGGGACTATCAGTCTTTCTCCCTGGGACATAGGATGAAAAAATAAAGTTTAAGAAAGCTATAAAGTGTATCATGTAGGCTTTTCGACTGGTATCTACGATATTTCTACCCATGTATGGTCCCCCATTAGGTTCACAGCTTTTATGTGTATGACTTGGGTACATTTCCCGGGAAGAGACGTTCCACATGCTGAAGAACAGCCTGATCAGACAGCCCACAGAGGAGGACCCAGACGAGGGCATCAAAGACCTGGTGGTGATCACGCTCAAGAAGATGGTAATGGCAAAATGTTTATCTTCATTTTCATCAGGTTAAACCAGGCTGAATGCTGTGCTACCTATTGTTTAACCTGCCAAGCTAACTTCATAGTACCCTGTGTTTACAATCACTGTTTAACTTGGCCACAATTGACCAATTCATGTTTCAGATTAAATATACTGTCTGAACATAAAATATCAATGAGCTGTTTCCTTCCTCAGGATCATGACAGCAGACTGTCCTATGCAGACTTTGAAAAGGCAGTGAGAGATGAAAATCTATTGCTTGAGGCTTTTGGAACCTGACTTCACGATGCCAAGGTGACCCTTGAAGTTAAGACTGTAAAAACAGTGTAATGACTTGTCTGTCTGGATTGGACAATATTTTGCCATTGTCTGACATGTTCTTTCCTTTTGTGTTACAGAGCATATTGGCATTTGAGCAGCATGCATTCCAGGATCCACTTGAGCATCACTAAGTTATTAATTTTCATAACACCATTTTTTATTTTTTTATAAACAAAAATCTTCTTATACACTGATGGGAAATGTAGAAATAAAACATGTTGAGAAAATATATTTGAATGGTGTAAATGTAGGAACTTGCTAATGTCCACCTCATTCCCTGTGAGAAGCAGTCTTTCAGGACAGGTCTGTTAGATTCTCCTCCGAGGCTTTGCTGACTTTGTCTTCTTCTCTGTTGGCTTGACTTCAGGAACTGATGCAACCTGAGAACAAGGAAGGAAATTAATTTACTGTAGTATCACTCTTCAATTGTATGAAATTGTGAGTGAACAATTTTAAGAAGCAAATGACCACGAATATACCTTTTTCAATGTATTTCTGATCATGTTGGCTGTTATGTTCAATGACTCGTCCGCCATATCCATCTTAGGCCGGTCTGGTAGTTTTGGTCCAATGAGGATTTCATTTTTGTCCACAAAGCCAAAAAGTGAGTCTTTATTAGTTTCTACTATTTTCCGTTTTCTGTTCTCCAAATGGGTGGTCCTCGGTACGAATCTTGGGGGTGCTGCAAGGGGTGGATTCTTACTCAGTCTTTTCACTATTCCTCTGTCTCCCCCAGAAGAGGAGGGAACACTGCTTATGTTGGGTTCCAGCTGCTGTTGAGTATTTATGGAATTATGCAATGACCCCATTTTGTCCTCTGTTGGAATAGTCCTGCATTGGTTTGCCTGATAACTATACAACCGATCATAAGATGGGGCATGTCTGTAAGGAAGAAACTCCTGTGGGGGTAAAGGCAATAAGGGAAATCCTAAATAATGGCCTTGGCTGGTACTCGAAGTCTCTCCCTTATTGCTAGCATCACTGGATCTCTGATCATCACCTGAGGAAGTCCTGGCTGTGGTAGCAACTGTATCTGAAGACATGGGCTTTTTGCACTCTTCATCCCCGTGGTCCTGTTCCTTTGCTTCTCAACCGAAAAAGAAGAATCATATGTCAACTAACTACATCATAATCCTTCTTACATGACATACCAGAGATAGTTCTGATAATATTATACTAGCACAACATCTGTACTTTTATTTTGAGTCGTCCTGTTCACATATCGTCTCCTGTCTTGCAGCTTTAGTCTGGTGTCCTCCACCGTCTCATACTCTGGGGCATAGCACACATGTAGTAAACCTCCAAAGAAACTCTTCTCATCCATGTGCCGTTTGGCCGCCCTGAAACACAATTACTTTAAAGCATAACTGGCTGAGACATGTGATCTACCAGCTGGTGTACAACTAGGGTAGATAAAACTAGGGCCTGAAGTTTTTCCTGACCAGGTTACATGGTCAGGGAAAACACCCATCCCTGTCTATCTCATCCTAACCTATAAAACCTGTCCTAACCTTGCACTGGTGAGTTTCTGGAACTTGATGAGGTAGACCTCTGTGAATTGCTCTGCAGGGTACTCATCCAGCACCCTGTACTCCTCCACAGCCCCGTACAGCGCAGAGAGCTCGATCAGTTCTGTCATCACCCCGATGGCTGGGACTCCTTGCAACATCAGGTAACGAGACTCCAAGTTGATGGTGTACACCTACAGGGGCAATATAGCACGGGTTAGAAATACAATAAATTGTATCTATCAATCAACCAAATACATTCGATGTCTAGCTAGCTAGCTCACTTGGCAAGTATTGTACAGCATTTCGCTGTATCGTGTATCCACGCTATATCCAGCATTTCGCTGCAGTTAAGGTAGGAAACAATATTCCTACCTTGACTGCTTTAGGTCTCCTCCCTTCTCTATACTTCGGTCGTGAGGGGCAAATCTTTTGCTGCTCATGATGTTTATAAACCTCTGGAGTGCTCCAACACGAGCTGTTGGTAAATCCTGCCATGTTTGCGAATTACAACAAGCAGCAAACCGGAAGTAGTTTCCCAGACGACAATAATCGGATCTGAGCTCATCGATGTCTCTGTGAAAAACAAAAAAGCAGATCAGCTACTTTTGCCTGCCAGACATAGCACCGAATGCATCGATCCCCAAGAGTACATTCACGTCGCTTAGCTAGCTAGCTACTAACAATATATTTCCATGCTCTGAAAAGGGACATTTTGATGATATTGTAAACATATTTAGTTATGTTGGGCAATCATGGCATCCAACCTGTCACTCTGATTTTCCACAACACGAAAAACTGTTTTCTTCACCTTCCTCCAAACTTGTTAAAACAGCTCTCTCTCCAAGACGTAAGCTATAAACTAGCTAGCTAGCTAACAGCTAGTTAGTGTTGTCTTTTAAGTTGTGTCAAATAATAACTATGCCAAACCATCAACAAACTACCGGTAGCTAACTTGCACTTGTAACCATTGCATGCCATTTCTTCTGGTCTGATCTGTAGTATGACATTTTCCCAACGTTTTTTTATGCAATTAGCTATCTTCTGTGTTATAAAGAACCAGGCCCTGGAGCTGTCCTGGGGTCATGATGCCCGTGTGTTCCTCAGCTGGACCAGAAGCAGAAGCCCTGCCAACCAGGAGGACCATAAAGTAGCGCTGAGCAGGCAACTGGGAGAGAAGCTTGGACTCAGAGATGGAGAGCAGGTAATGATGTCCCATTCACTAATTCTCTTGCCCATTCCCCAAACCCATCATGCCTTGATAACCCCACTTTTCCTGATTACTAACTCATGTTGGATGGTTTCAGGGCTTCTTGAGGTTGTGCCAGCAGGTCCTGTCTGTACAGCAGGTGTTTGTGGAGCCACTCTCCTCTGACGACTGGGAAATCCTGGTGAGAACCTATAGAGAGGTCTTTGTACAGTATTGTGCAATAGGCAAGCTCACCCATCAGAAACATTTAGTACCGTATGGTTTTAGTATAACCTGGGAGTGTTGCCTGTGGGTTTATTCTTCATTCAACTCCTTTGTCGTTGTCATGCAACAGAAGCTACCCAGGCTATTTTTGATCCTTTGCTGTCAAAGCAAATTCAACATTGAAGAGCAACTGTCAATATGGTTCGTAAATGTACAGTCTGGGATGGGCAAATATTTAACCATGTCTTGTTCTCAGGAGCTCCACAGTGCAGAGCTGGAGCAGCAGCTCCTGGATCAGATTAGAGTGGTGTTTCCTGATGCAGTGTTTCCTGTGTGGGTGGACCAGAGAACAGTCATCTACATCAGAATCGGTCAGCACTGATTTTCACTTTTTATATTTTCTCAACATCTAACAGCTATGAACTCACCAGCTCCTATGTTATGACCAAAGAAACAGTTGATCAGAGGAAGCTGATTGGAGGAGCTATAGGAGGACGACAAGCTCATTGTAATTTATGGAATGTAATTTCTGGCCATTACAATGAGCAGTCCTCCTATAGCTCCTCCCACCAGCCTCCTCTGCAGTTGATGTCATACTATCGTTCATACTCTTCTTCTTCTGCAGCTTCACTCACCCCAACTGTGCCGTACGGTCGATTAGAGCAGTTCACAGAGCTACACGTCTCTCCTAAAATCCGTGCTGGAAGTGAGGACCTCTCCTGCGCTCCTTTTGGATCATCCTTATCCAATCAGAACATGCCCCTCCACAGACAGCCGAACTTTGACCTCTCACCCTCCTCCAGGTCCTCTCAGGAGTTCAGCGTTCAGGGGACTGGACTCCCTGTAGAACAACATCCTAACGCTGCTGCCCTCCAGAGCCCCCGGCAGTGGGGCGGGATAGCAGACATAAAGAGCCTGGTCAGGTACATGCTAACAGGGAACTGTGACCCTGTGAGAGAGACTCCACCCATCCCCACCATCCCTGCCCTCCTCAGTGACTCAGTCTTCAGAGTGTGCAGAGCACCGCCCGTGTCTCCTGGCCCTCTGAGTGACACCCATGGGGTTGCCCACATCCTGCCCTGGGGCCAGCAGATGGGAGGTAATATCAATGGAGGCCAGCCAGCTGTGACGTATGGCCTACTGTCCAAGGTGCTCTCTCCCAAGGAGGTGAGAGAGAGGGCTAAGCAGGCCATGGAAAAGAAGAAGAGTGGCGGGGCTGGTGGTGCTCCCCAGCCAGGTGGTGCTGGTGGGGCAGGAGACGGGGAGGAAAAAGAGGATGCCACTGTAGTCAAGGTGGTGTGTCACCTTACAGAGGGGCTGAAAGGGAAGCAGGGATCATCTAGAGAGGGAGAGCTCCACAGTGGAAGGGTCTGGGTGAGTACATGTACTGAAGCCATGGTCTAAACTCAAGTTGGACACGATGTAGGCCTAATCAAATGACCCATTCTACCCATGGTTTACAGGTTTGTCAGCCCTAACGTATTCATATTGAGGCTCATATGTATCCATGCCTCATACAGTTGTTTTTCTCAGATCCCACAATCACTGGAAACTAGTCTTCATATCAACCCACACTCATCAGTGAGAATCAGGCCAATCAAGTCAACTCCTAAAGTAGCCACCAGTATCCACCTGCAGCCTTTACAACCACTGGTGAGTAACATGTATTTTTACATCATGTTATATCTCCAGAGCTTTGACATATTGGTACATTTGGAATACGCAATTCTATGCATTCTACTGTTCTATTCAGCCTAATCTTGTACTTTCCGTGTTGCTGTTTGACCCCTGCCCTGATGTCCTCCTAGCCTGCAGCAGAGAGTGAGGTGGAGATTCAGACTGCCTTCCTGGGTTGGCTGCACACCCAGAGCCACGAACCACTAGCCTGTCTGACCGGCCGCTCCAACACCATCTTCCTACCTGCCACTGAAGGTACAAATAGGTTGCATCACAAATGGCACCCTGTCCCCTTTATAGTGCACTATAAAAATAAAATCCAAGTTTATTGGTCATGTACCCACTTTAGCAGAAGTTATAGCGGCTGCAGTGAAATGTTTGTGTTACTAGCTTCTAACTGTGCAGTAAAATGTCAAACAAATAGTGTTTTCAGAAAGTATTCACACCCCTTGACCTTTTTCACATTTTGTAGTGTTATAGTCTGAATTTAAGTTGTTTAATTTAGATTATGTGTCACTGATCTTCACACAATACCCCATAATGTCAAAGTGGTATTTTGTTTGTAGAACCTTTTTGAAATGAATTCCAAATTTAAAGCTGAAATGTCTTGTCAGTAAGTTTTCAACCCCTTTGTGATGGAAAGCCTAAATAAAGGAGTAAAAATTAGCTTAAGTCAAATAATAAGTTGCATGGTCTCATTCTGTGTTCAATAATAGTGGTTAACATTATTTTTTGAATGACTGCCTCATCTCTATATCCCACACATACAATTATCTGTAAGGTTCATCAATCGAGTAGTGAATTTCAAGCACCGATTCAACCACAAAGACCATGGAGGTTTTTCAATGCCTCGCAAACAAGGGCACCGCTTGGTAGATGGGTAAAAATAAAAAAATCAGATGCTGCATATCACTTTGAGCATGGTGAAGTAATTAATTAGGCTTTGGATAGTGTGTCACTACAAAGATACAGGCGTCCTTCCTAACTCAGTTGCCGGAGAGGAAGGAAACTGCTCAGGGATTTCACCATGAGGCCAATGGGGATTTTAAAATGGTTACACAGTTTAATGGTTGTGATATGAGAGCTGAGGATGAATCAACAACATTGTAATTACTCCATAGTACTAACCTAAATGACAGAGTGAAAAAAGGAAGCCTGTACAGAATAAAACATCATCCAAAACATGCATCCTGTTTGCAACAAGGCACTTAAGTAATACTGCAAAAAAACGTGAGAAATAAATGTACTTTTTTACAAAGTGATATGTTCAGGGAAAATCCAACACATCACTGAGTGCCACTCTTCATATTTTCAAACATGGTGGTGGCATGTTATGGGTCTGCTTGTCATCGGCAAGGACTAGGGTTTTCTTTTTTTTAGGATAAAAAGAAACGGAATAGAGCTATAAGCACAGGCAAAATCCTAGAGGAGAACCTGGTTCAGTCTGCTTTCCAACAGACGCTGGGAGGCAAATTCACCTTTCAGCAAGACAATAACCTAAAACACAAGGTCAAGTCTACACTGGAGTTGATTACCACGGCGAAATGTAATGTGATATGATATTTCTTTATTTCATTATCAATACATTTGCAAACATTTCTAAAAACATGTTTTCATGTTGTCATTGTGTAGATGGGTGAGAAACAAATCTATATCCATTTTTAATTCAGGCTGGAACACAACAATGTGGAATAAGTCAATGGGTATGAATACTGTCTAAAGGCACTGCACACAAATAATAAAAATCAAGAAATGTCAGAGGGAATAAGTCACTCTGTGATGGTTGGCAGCAGGTTCTTCAACCTCATCCAAAGTGTATGGAGTGCATTGTAAATGTAATACAATCTTGATCTTCTCACTTCAGGCAAGGTGGAGTTTGCTCTGACTGTGTTGAAGTCAGAACCTGAGCCGGAGAGTAAAGCGCCTGACCAGTTGTTTCTGTTGGCTCCATGTGTGATACAGAAAACAGACATACAGGTACTAGTGACAAGCTTTGCTAACTCAGACTTCATACACTGAGTGTACAAAACATTAAGAATACCTTCCTAATATTGAGTCCCCCCCCCCCCCCCTTCTCATGATGTCTAGGTTGTCAGGGAACCTGTAACTGTGTCTACAATGAAAGCCATGGGTGAGACACCTAATCAAGATCTACCCTCTCTCAGCAGTCTTGGGTAAACCACCAGATTCCTTACAGAACACATTAACCTGTTGAAGTGATAGCTGTGTGAGCCAAATAGATTTTTTATACTAAACATCTCACAAACGGTATAGGATTTATGTTTTTGGTTGATTGTTGATTAATGGTAGCTGTTTTTATATTGGTCGAGTTCCAGGCCGACTACATTGCAGACGTGGCACACAACCATTGGTTGATGCAATGTAACATCATCCCACTGCGCAGTCGGGCAACAGACTGCCATATCAAATTATTTGCTTAGTTGACATGTCAAACCCCTATCCAGGCATAATGCGATCTGGCATGCATCTGCAATGTAGTCAGCCTGGTGCGCGGCCAAAGTGTGTCACTGCCCTGCCATGATGTGACCTGTGTTCTCCTCTTGTGCTGTCCCCAGTGGTGTGGAGGAGCTGATCAGGACAGGGTTTGACTTCCTCTCCCACAGCCTGATGGGACGGCCTCTCTCCTGGGAGCTGGTGTCCACCGGCCGGGGCCTCCGGGGCGGAGCCCTACTCATCACAGGGGCCAGGGTATCCTCTGACCTCATGTCATCCTGTCAATCTTTCCCAGAAATCAGCAGGACTGATTCTGACATGATCTGAATGTCCAAGTCAGATCACATTGAGTTAAAACAGTTTTATCTTGATATTAAGGGCTAATATGTAGGTTAAAACGGATACCACTGCCAGCTGTAGTGACCCACTCAATCAGATTGTGGACTGTGAGCATTGGTGTGACTGTCCAGTGTGTGTTTTGTATTCCCTCACAGGGAAGTGGGAAGACGGCACTCTCCAGAGCTCTGTGTAGGAAAACTATGGAGGACCTGGATGCTCATGTGGAGGTGGTTGACTGCAAAAAGCTGAAAGGTGGGAGTTGGACCTTTCACTTATTGTGTCTGTGGTGACTTGTTTATTTTTGACCATGATGATACAGTGTTGTTGTATAATGTTCTGCAGGGAAGAGAGCAGAGACCGTGAGGCAGATATTGGAAGAGGTTTTTGAACAGGCGGTGTGGAGACAGCCCTCTGTGGTCCTGCTGGATGACCTGGATCATGTGATGGGGGCACCGACCTCACCGGAACATATACACGGACCAGAGGCTCTGCTAAGGCTGCACATTGCCCAGAGTATGATACTACACATACTGTGTGTCCATATCCGCATACGCGTCCGTGTGTGTGTGTTTCTTGTTCATAGACATCTAATATCTGTGTGTGTGTTGTGACCCCTCCCTGTGTGTGTTGTCCAGGTCTAAGGGACATGGTACATGACGTGGTGGTGCGCTCCAGCCTGGTGTCTCTGGTTGTCAGCAGTCACAGTGAACATTCCCTCCACCCGTCACTCAGGGAGGTGCAGGGCTCCCACTTCCTCCAGGGCTTCATACACATCCAGCCTCCTGATCAGGTAACTGGGGTAGGGTCAATTTGCCCCTCTGTGCTGATTTTGGGTCAGTTTAGCATTTCTACCTCTAATGGCTCAGGTTAGCATCGGGGGAGAATAAGCTAAACCTAGATCTGGGAACCACATCCATTTATCCAGCTTGACTTTGCGCTGGTTGCTAATGCTCTGAAATATCTATTTTGTCTTACCAGCAAAGTGGCAAGAAGTAACTGAATTAATATTTATTGGACATGATAGTGTCTTTGTCGTTCATGGACATGATCGTGTCTTTGTCGTTCATGGACATGATCGTGTCTTTGTCGTTCATGGACATGATCGTGTCTTTGTCGTTCTTGGACATGATAGTGTCTTTGTCGTTCATGGACAGGACAGTGTCTTTGTCGTTCATGGACATGATCGTGTCTTTGTCGCTCATGGACATGATCGTGTCTTTGTCGTTCATGGACATGATCGTGTCTTTGTTGTTCATGGACAGGACAGTGTCTTTGTCGTTCATGGACATGACCGTGTCTTTGTCGCTCATGGACATGACAGTGTCTTTGTCGTTCATGGACAGGACAGTGTCTTTGTCGTTCATGGACATGATCGTGTCTTTGTCGCTCATGGACATGATTGTGTCTTTGTCGTTCATGGACATGACAGTGTCTTTGTCGTTCATGGACATGACCGTGTCTTTGTCGCTCATGGACATGACAGTGTCTTTGTCGCTCATGGACATGATCGTGTCTTTGTCGTTCATGGACATGATTGTGTCTTTGTCGTTCATGGACAGGACAGTGTCTTTGTCGCTACATGGACATGATCGTGTCTTTGTCGCTCATGGACATGACAGTGTCTTTGTCGCTCATGGACATGATCGTGTCTTTGTCGTTCATGGACAGGACAGTGTCTTTGTCGCTACATGGACAGGACAGTGTCTTTGTCGCTACATGGACAGGACAGTGTCTTTGTCGCTACATGGACAGGACAGTGTCTTTGTCGCTACATGGACAGGACAGTGTCTTTGTCGCTACATGGACAGGACAGTGTCTTTGTCGCTACATGGACAGGACAGTGTCTTTGTCGCTACATGGACAGGACAGTGTCTTTGTCGCTACATGGACAGGACAGTGTCTTTGTCGCTACATGGACTGGACAGGACAGAGTCTTTGTCGCTACATGGACAGGACAGTGTCTTTGTCGCTACATGGACAGCGTCTTTGTCGCTACATGGACAGGACAGTGTCTTTGTTGCTACATGGACAGTGTCTTTGTTGCTACGTGGACAGGACAGTGTCTGTTGCTACATGGACAGTGTCTTTGTTGCTACATGGACAGTGTCTTTGTTGCTACATGGACAGTGTCTTTGTTGCTACATGGACAGTGTCTTTGTTGCTACGTGGACAGGACAGTGTATTTGTTGCTACGTGGACAGTGTCTTTGTTGCTACATGGACACGATTGTGTATTTGTCGCTACATGGACAGGACAGTGTATTTGTTGCTACGTGGACAGTGTCTTTGTTGCTACATGGACAGGACAGTGTCTTTGTCGCTACATGGACAGGACAGTGTATTTGTTGTTACGTGGACAGGACAGTGTCTTTGTTGCTACGTGGACAGGACAGTGTATTTGTTGCTACGTGGACAGTGTCTTTGTTGCTACGTGGACAGTGTCTTTGTTGCTACATGGACAGGACAGTGTATTTGTTGCTACGTGGACAGGACAGTGTATTTGTTGCTATGTGGACAGTGTCTTTGTTGCTACATGGACAGGACAGTGTATTTGTTGCTACATGGACAGGACAGTGTCTTTGTTGCTACATGGACAGGACAGTGTCTTTGTTGCTACGTGGACAAGACAGTGTCTTTGTTGCTACGTGGACAAGACAGTGTCTTTGTTGCTACGTGGACAGGACAGTGTATTTGTTGCTACATGGACAGTGTCTTTGTTGCTACATGGACAGGACAGTGTATTTGTTGCTACGTGGACAGGACAGTGTATTTGTTGCTACATGGACAGTGTCTTTGTTGCTACATGGACAGGACAGTGTATTTGTTGCTACGTGGACAGGACAGTGTATTTGTTGCTACGTGGACAGTGTCTTTGTTGCTACGTGGACAGGACAGTGTATTTGTTGCTACGTGGACAGTGTCTCTGTTGCTACATGGACAGGACAGTGTATTTGTTGCTACGTGGACAGGACAGTGTATTTGTTGCTACGTGGACAGTGTCTTTGTTGCTACGTGGACAGGACAGTGTATTTGTTGCTACGTGGACTGTGTCTTTGTTGCTACATGGACAGGACAGTGTCTTTGTTGCTACATGGACAGGACAGTGTCTTTGTTGCTACATGGACAGGACAGTGTCTTTGTTGCTACATGGACAGGACAGTGTCTTTGTTGCTACATGGACAGGACAGTGTATTTGTTGCTACATGGACAGGACAGTGTCTTTGTTGCTACATGGACAGGACAGTGTCTTTGTTGCTACGTGGACAGGACAGTGTATTTGTTGCTACATGGACAGTGTCTTTGTTGCTACATGGACAGGACAGTGTATTTGTTGCTACGTGGACAGGACAGTGTATTTGTTGCTACGTGGACAGGACAGTGTATTTGTTGCTACGTGGACAGGACAGTGTATTTGTTGCTACGTGGACAGTGTATTTGTTGCTACATGGACAGTGTCTTTGTTGCTTCATGGACAGGACAGTGTATTTGTTGCTACGTGGACAGGACAGTGTCTTTGTTGCTACATGGACAGGACAGTGTATTTGTTGCTACGTGGACAGGACAGTGTCTTTGTTGCTACGTGGACAGGACAGTGTATTTGTTGCTACGTGGACAGGACAGTGTATTTGTTGCTACGTGGACAGTGTCTCTGTTGCTACATGGACAGGACAGTGTATTTGTTGCTACGTGGACAGGACAGTGTATTTGTTGCTACGTGGACAGTGTCTTTGTTGCTACATGGACAGGACAGTGTATTTGTTGCTACATGGACAGGACAGTGTATTTGTTGCTACGTGGACAGGACAGTGTATTTGTTGCTACGTGGACAGGACAGTGTATTTGTTGCTACGTGGACAGGACGGTGTATTTGTTGCTACGTGGACAGTGTCTTTGTTGCTACATGGACAGGACAGTGTCTTTGTCGCTACATGGACAGGACAGTGTATTTGTTGCTACATGGACAGGACAGTGTCTTTGTTGCTACATGGACAGGACAGTGTCTTTGTTGCTATGTGGACAGGACAGTGTCTTTGTTGCTACGTGGACAGGACAGTGTATTTGTTGCTACATGGACAGTGTCTTTGTTGCTACATGGACAGGACAGTGTATTTGTTGCTACGTGGACAGGACAGTGTATTTGTTGCTACGTGGACAGTGTCTTTGTTGCTACATGGACAGGACAGTGTATTTGTTGCTACGTGGACAGGACAGTGTATTTGTTGCTACGTGGACAGTGTCTCTGTTGCTACATGGACAGGACAGTGTCTTTGTTGCTACGTGGACAGTGTATTTGTTGCTACGTGGACAGTGTCTTTGTTGCTACATGGACAGGACAGTGTATTTGTTGCTACATGGACAGGACAGTGTATTTGTGGCTACGTGGACAGGACAGTGTATTTGTTGCTACGTGGACAGGACAGTGTATTTGTTGCTACGTGGACAGTGTCTTTGTTTCTAAGTGGACAGGACAGTGTATTTGTTGCTAAGTGGACAGGACAGTGTATTTGTTGCTACGTGGACAGGACAGTGTATTTGTTGCTACGTGGACAGGACAGTGTATTTGTTGCTACGTGGACAGTGTATTTGTTGCTACGTGGACAGTGTCTTTGTTGCTACATGGACAGGACAGTGTATTTGTTGCTACATGGACAGGACAGTGTCTTTGTTGCTACATGGACAGGACAGTGTATTTGTTTCTACATGGACAGGACAGTGTCTTTGTCGCTACATGGACAGGACAGTGTATTTGTTGCTACATGGACAGGACAGTGTATTTGTTGCTACATGGACAGGACAGTGTCTTTGTTGCTACGTGGACAGGACAGTGTCTTTGTTGCTACGTGGACAGGACAGTGTATTTGTTGCTACATGGACAGTGTCTTTGTTGCTACATGGACAGGACAGTGTATTTGTTGCTACGTGGACAGGACAGTGTATTTGTTGCTACGTGGACAGTGTCTTTGTTGCTAAGTGGACAGGACAGTGTATTTGTTGCTACGTGGACAGGACAGTGTATTTGTTGCTACGTGGACAGTGTCTCTGTTGCTACATGGACAGGACAGTGTCTTTGTTGCTACGTGGACAGGACAGTGTATTTGTTGCTACGTGGACAGGACAGTGTATTTGTTGCTACGTGGACAGTGTATTTGTTGCTACGTGGACAGTGTCTTTGTTGCTACATGGACAGGACAGTGTATTTGTTGCTATGTGGACAGGACAGTGTATTTGTTGCTACGTGGACAGTGTCTTTGTTGCTACATGGACAGGACAGTGTCTTTGTTGCTACGTGGACAGGACAGTGTATTTGTTGCTACGTGGACAGTGTCTTTGTTGCTACATGGACAGGACAGTGTATTTGTTGCTACATGGACAGGACAGTGTATTTGTTGCTACGTGGACAGGACAGTGTATTTGTTGCTACGTGGACAGTGTCTTTGTTGCTACATGGACAGGACAGTGTCTTTGTTGCTACATGGACAGGACAGTGTCTTTGTTGCTACATGGACAGGACAGTGTCTTTGTTGCTACATGGACAGGACAGTGTCTTTGTTGCTACGTGGACAGGACAGTGTATTTGTTGCTACGTGGACAGTGTCTTTGTTGCTACGTGGACAGTGTCTTTGTTGCTACATGGACAGGACAGTGTATTTGTTGCTACGTGGACAGGACAGTGTCTTTGTTGCTACATGGACAGGACAGTGTATTTGTTGCTACGTGGACAGGACAGTGTATTTGTTGCTACATGGACAGGACAGTGTCTTTGTTGCTACGTGGACAGGACAGTGTATTTGTTGCTACGTGGACAGTGTATTTGTTGCTACGTGGACAGGACAGTGTCTTTGTTGCTACGTGGACAGGACAGTGTATTTGTTGCTACGTGGACAGTGTCTTTGTTGCTACATGGACAGGACAGTGTCTTTGTTGCTACGTGGACAGGACAGTGTATTTGTTGCTACGTGGACAGTGTCT
This sequence comes from Oncorhynchus mykiss, assembly GCF_013265735.2. Classification (NCBI taxonomy): domain Eukaryota; kingdom Metazoa; phylum Chordata; class Actinopteri; order Salmoniformes; family Salmonidae; genus Oncorhynchus; species Oncorhynchus mykiss. The sequence goes on from NC_050572.1 coordinate 17,404,603, forward strand.
TTGTTGCTACATGGACAGGACAGTGTATTTGTTGCTACATGGACAGGACAGTGTCTTTGTTGCTACGTGGACAGGACAGTGTCTTTGTTGCTACGTGGACAGGACAGTGTCTTTGTTGCTACATGGACAGGACAGTGTCTTTGTTGCTACGTGGACAGGACAGTGTCTTTGTTGCTACGTGGACAGGACAGTGTCTTTGTTGCTACATGGACAGGACAGTGTCTTTGTTGCTACGTGGACAGTGTCTTTGTTGCTACGTGGACAGTGTCTTTGTTGCTACATGGACAGGACAGTGTATTTGTTGCTACGTGGACAGGACAGTGTCTTTGTTGCTACATGGACAGGACAGTGTATTTGTTGCTACGTGGACAGGACAGTGTATTTGTTGCTACATGGACAGGACAGTGTCTTTGTTGCTACGTGGACAGGACAATGTATTTGTCGCTACGTGGACAGTGTATTTGTTGCTACGTGGACAGGACAGTGTCTTTGTTGCTACGTGGACAGGACAGTGTATTTGTTGCTACGTGGACAGTGTCTTTGTTGCTACATGGACAGGACAGTGTCTTTGTTGCTACGTGGACAGGACAGTGTATTTGTTGCTACGTGGACAGTGTCTTTGTTGCTACGTGGACAGTGTCTTTGTTGCTACATGGACAGGACAGTGTATTTGTTGCTACGTGGACAGGACAGTGTCTTTGTTGCTACATGGACAGGACAGTGTATTTGTTGCTACGTGGACAGGACAGTGTATTTGTTGCTACGTGGACAGGACAGTGTCTTTGTTGCTACGTGGACAGGACAGTGTATTTGTTGCTACGTGGACAGTGTCTTTGTTGCTACATGGACAGGACAGTGTCTTTGTTGCTACGTGGACAGGACAGTGTATTTGTTGCTACGTGGACAGTGTCTTTGTTGCTACATGGACAGGACAGTGTATTTGTTGCTACATGGACAGGACAGTGTCTTTGTTGCTACGTGGACAGGACAGTGTCTTTGTTGCTACATGGACAGGACAGTGTCTTTGTTGCTACGTGGACAGGACAGTGTCTTTGTTGCTACATGGACAGGACAGTGTCTTTGTTGCTACATGGACAGGACAGTGTCTTTGTTGCTACGTGGACAGGACAGTGTCTTTGTTGCTACGTGGACAGGACAGTGTCTTTGTTGCTACGTGGACAGGACAGTGTCTTTGTTGCTACGTGGACAGGACAGTGTCTTTGTTGCTACGTGGACAGGACAGTGTCTTTGTTGCTACATGGACAGGACAGTGTCTTTGTTGCTACGTGGACAGGACAGTGTCTTTGTTGCTACGTGGACAGGACAGTGTCTTTGTTGCTACGTGAACAGTGTCTTTGTTGCTACATGGACAGGACAGTGTCTTTGTTGCTACGTGGACAGGACAGTGTCTTTGTTGCTACGTGGACAGGACAGTGTCTTTGTTGCTACGTGGACAGTGTCTTTGTTGCTACGTGGACAGGACAGTGTCTTTGTTGCTACGTGGACAGGACAGCGTCTTTGTTGCTACGTGGACAGTGTCTTTGTTGCTACGTGGACAGGACAGTGTCTTTGTTGCTACGTGGACAGTGTCTTTGTTGCTACGTGGACAGGACAGTGTCTTTGTTGCTACGTGGACAGTGTCTTTGTTGCTACATGGACAGGACAGTGTATTTGTTGCTACGTGGACAGGACAGTGTCTTTGTTGCTACGTGGACAGGACAGTGTCTTTGTTGCTACGTGGACAGTGTCTTTGTTGCTACATGGACAGCGTCTTTGTTGCTACATGTATCTTTCTAATAATGTGTATTACATAGTTATGTCTCGCTTTGTGACTGTCGAGTAATTTGTGCAAAGGCGTCATCTTGACCTTTGTGATAATAATTCTGCCAGACGGTTAATGTGGACCATCTGTAAACAGTCAATGTGGACCATCTGTAAACAGTCAATGTGGACCATCTGTAAACAGTCAATGTGGACCATCTGTAAACAGTCAATGTGGACCATCTGTAAACAGTCAATGTGGACCATCTGTAAACAGTCAATGTGGACCATCTGTAAACAGTCAATGTGGACCATCTGTCAGCGTACCATTTTTATTTTTGATCTTTTCTGGAAAAGGACCTGTAAGTAAGCATTTCACTGTTAGTCAACACCTGATGTTTATGAAGAATGTGACAAGTAAAATGAGATTAGATTTGATATGTATTGTGACTGTGTTGTCTGCCTGTCAGGCCCAGAGAGGAGAGATCCTGCGCTGTCTGATCCTCAGTAAGACTGCTGTATCCAAGGAGACCCTACACACGCTCGACCTGGGGATTATTGCCAAGGAAACAGAGGGCTACCTGCCCCGTGACCTGGCCCTGCTGCTAGAGAGGGCCATCCATGCCAACGCCCTACACAGGGCACGCAGCACCCAGGGTTGGTAACCTATCTATTCCAGTCCCTACACAGGGCACGCAGCACCCAGGGTTGGTAACCTATCTATTCCAGTCCCTACACAGGGCACGCAGCACCCAGGGTTAGTAACCTATCTATTCCAGTCCCTACACAGGGCACGCAGCACCCAGGGTTAGTAACCTATCTATTCCAGTCCCTACACAGGGCACGCAGCACCCAGGGTTGGTAACCTATCTATTCCAGTCCCTACACAGGGCACGCAGCACCCAGGGTTAGTAACCTATCTATTCCAGTCCCTACACAGGGGATGCCTCAGGGCAGTGACTGGGGACATTGCCCTGTGTAGGGTGCCGTCTTTCGGATGGGATATTAAACGGGTGTCCTGACTCTCTGAGGTCATGAAAGATCCCATGGCACTTATCGTAAGAGTAGGGGTGTTAACCCTGGTGTCCTGGCTAAATTCCCATGCTGTCCCTAATCATCCCCAGCTTACAATTGGCTCATGCATCCCCCTCCTCTCCCCTGTAACTATTCCCCAGGTCATTGCTGTAAATGAGAATGTGTTCTCAGTCAACTTGCCTGGTTAAATAAATAAATAAAAATATATCCCAATCTCTACACAGGGGACACAACGCCCAGGGTTAGTACCCTATCAATCCCATTCCCTACACAGGGGACACAGCTCCCAGGGTTAGTACCCTATCTATCCCATTCCCTACACAGGGGACACAGCACCCAGGGTTAGTACCCAATCTATCTATCCTACTAGCTTTTGGTCCAAATATAAAATTCTCTGTTTGTGGCATCCTTCCGATTCCTAAAAATGACCTTGAATTAGTAAACAAAAGCTATAGATATTTCAGTCACACCAAAACCATAACACACATCTCCCAACTTCAATCACAAACCACTAAGACAAAATGAACAACACATGGTTATCACATGCAATGACTACAGTAATAGAGTACTGTACTTGGTTGTCCATTGAAATGAGAATCAGTCCTTATTGTAACGTTGTATACTCTGTCTGTGTCTTCTCCTCGTCCCAGGAGTGTGTCTGTCATGGAGGGATTTTGTGCAGGCTCTGAAGGGCTTCACCCCTCCCACTCTGTGGGGGGCTCAGCTGCAGAGCCCCAGTGGTGCAGGCCTTGAGAGGGTAGGGGGACTGCATCAAGTACGCCAGTTACTCATGGACACCATCCTGCTACCGGCCAAGGTGAATATCTCTAGCCTGGTCCCAGATCTGTGTGTGTTGTCTTGCTAACTCCTATAGTGAGCGTGACTATGATCTGGGATCAGGTCAGTACAAATCTCACAGGAAGACCAGGTTGTTATTGTACCACAAAAATGTTTCTCAATTACTTACCCAGGTTATACAGTATACAGGACAGGTTTGATGAATCCATTAATTGGTGCTGCTGTAGAACCTTGTCTCAGAGCTTTGGTGGAGCTGTTCGCCTATAGAATTTGATATGAGGTACTTGGTGTGTTATTGGATAGTCGCCCATCTCCCACTCATGTCAGTCTTTGTATGTTCCAGTATCCGGTGCTCTTCTCCAGCCTTCCCATCCGGCAGCGCTCAGGACTTCTGCTGTACGGCGCTCCAGGCACTGGGAAAACCCTGCTGGCTGGTGCCGTGGCCAAGGAGAGTGGGATGAACTTCATCAGTATCAAGGTGGGTTTGAAATGTACCAGGACCCGTCTCAAATCGCACCCTATTGCCTATATAGTGCACTACTTTTGACCAGGGACCATAGGGTAGTAGTGCACTATGTAGTGAATAGGGTGCCATTTGTGTTCACTGCCCCAGTATCGGTGACTAGATATATAAATGCTTAAAGGCCGGGTTTCTGTACAGCACTTTGAGAGATCTGCTGATATAAAAAGGGCTTTAGAAATACATTTGATTGATTGAAATACGTTCTAATACAAGAATACATGGTGAGCGTTTACACTGGGAACTTATTGTTGCATGGTTTCATTGAGTCGCATATGAGTGTGTTTTTAATACTGTTTTCAGGGTCCCGAACTCCTCAGCAAGTACATTGGAGCCAGTGAGCAGGCTATCAGAGACGTCTTCCAGAGGTGTGTGCACTTTGCTACACAATAGTGTAACCATAGCCACAAACGGTGCTGGTGTAGTGTTAACCTATACTATGTGTTTCTGTTCCCCTGCAGAGCCCAGGCTGCTAAGCCCTGCATCCTGTTCTTTGATGAGTTTGACTCCTTGGCACCCAGGAGGGGTCACGACAACACCGGGGTCACTGACCGGGTGGTCAACCAGCTACTGACCCAGCTGGATGGGGTGGAGGGACTACAGGGTACGGAGAGAGGACGGCGGCATCTAGAACAGACACTGCTGTCATATGTTTAACATACATTTCAGTAGGCTTTGCTTAGTCGGCTTGATTTAGTTTTATGATATACTTTCATTTTTTATATATTTAGACAAATTAACAGGGCACGCAGCACCCAGGGTTAGTACCCGATCTATCCCAGTCCCTACACAGGGGACACATCACCCAGGGTTAGCACCCTATCTATCCCAGTCCCTACACAGGGTTAGTACCCGATCTATCCCAGTCCCTACACAGGGTTAGTACCCGATTTCCAAGATGGCACCGGAGGAGATGGCCACCGGTTTAGTCTCCTAACCAATTGTGTTATTATGTGGGGTTTTTCGCGATATTTGTAAGTTCTTTGTACATAATGTTTCTGCAACCGTATTTTACGTCAGAAAAGAGCTTCTAGATATCAGGACAGCGATCACTCATCTCGGATTAGACAAAGAGCTTCTGGATATCAGGACAGCGATCACTCACCTCGGATTAGACAAAGAGCTTCTGGATATCAGGACAGTGATCACTCACCTCGGATTAGACAAAGAGCTTCTGGATATCAGGACAGCGATCACTCACCTCGGATTAGACAAAGAGCTTCTGGATATCAGGACAGCGATCACTCACCTCGGATTAGACAAAGAGCTTCTGGATATCAGGACAGAGATCACTCACCTCGGATTAGACAATGAGGTTCTGGATATCAGGACAGCGATCACTCACCTCGGATTAGACAAAGAGCTTCTGGATATCAGGACAGCGATCACTCACCTCGGATTAGACAAAGAGCTTCTGGATATCAGGACAGCGATCACTACCTCGGACTAGACAAAGAGCTTCTGGATATCAGGACAGCGATCACTCACCTCGGATTAGACAAAGAGCTTCTGGATATCAGGACAGCGATCACTCACCTCGGATTAGACAAAGAGCTTCTGGATATCAGGACAGCGATCACTACCTCGGACTAGACAAAGAGCTTCTGGATATCAGGACAGCGATCACTCACCTCGGATTAGACAAAGAGCTCCTGGATATCAGGACAGCGATAGGGAAAAAAATCTAGATCACCTGTACTCCACACACAGAGACGCGTACAAAGCTCTCCCTCGCCCTCCATTTGGTAAATCCGACCACAACTCTATCCTCCTGATTCCTGCTTACAAGTAAAATTTAAAGCAGGAAGCACCAGTGACTCGGTCTATAAAAAAGTGGTCCGATGAAGCAGATGCTAAACTACAGGACTGTTTTGCTATCACAGACTGGAACATGTTCCGGGATTCTTCCGATGACATTGAGGAGTACACCACATCAGTCACTGGCTTTATCAATAAGTTCATCGAGGACATCATCCCCACAGTGACTGTACGTACATACCCCAACCAGAAGCCATGGATTACAGGCAACATTCACACTGAGCTAAAGCTGCCTCTTTCAAGGTGCGGGACTCTAACCCGGAAGCTTGCAAGAAATCCCGCTATGCCCTGCGACGAACCATCAAACAGGCATAGCGTCAATACAGGGCTAAGATTGAATCATACTACACCGGCTCCGACGCTCGTCGGATGTGGCAGGGCTTGCAAACTATTACAGACTACAAAAGGAAGCACAGCCGCGAGCTGCACAGTGACGCGAGCTGCCTAGTGACACGAGCCTACCAGACGAGCTAAATCACTTCTATGCTCGCTTCGAGGCAAGCAACACTGGCTAACCGGGCTATCTGCATTGTGTCCCACCACCCGCCAACCCCTCTTTTTACGCTTCTGCTACTCTGTTCATCATATGTGCATAGTCACTTTAACGATACCGACATGTACATACTACCTCAATAAGCCTGACTAACAGGTGTCTGTGTAAAGACTTGCTACTCTTTTTTTCAAATGTCTTTCTACTGTTGTTTTCTTTCTTTACTTACCTACACACACACACACACCTTTTTTTGCCACCATTGGTTAGCGCCTGTAAGTAAGCATTTCACTAAGGTTTACACCTGTTGTATTCGGTGCACGTGACAAATAAACTTTGATTTGATCTATCTATCCTACTAGCTTTTGGCCCATTCCATTAGGCTTTGCTTAGTCGGCTTGATTTAGATTTATGATATACTTAAAAAATGTATATATTTAGACAAATGAACAGTACAGTCATTTTACCAGCACTATCATTTTAGTGAGTAATGTTCCTTTTGCTTAGCGGTTTGCTTGTCTAATGTTTCCCTCTCTCTCTCTGTGTGTGTGTGCGTGTGTGTGTGTGTGTGTGCGTGCGTGCTTGCGTCCAGGTGTGTATGTCCTGGCTGCCACTAGTCGTCCAGACTTGATAGACCCTGCCCTGCTGAGGCCTGGCCGCCTGGACAAGTCTCTCTACTGTCCCCCTCCTGACCAGGTCTGGACCACACTCAGTCCTATATAGTCTTTACTGTCCCCCTCCTGACCACACTCAGTCCTATAGTCTCAACTGTCCCCCTCCTGACCACACTCAGTCCTATATAGTCTCAACTGTCCCCCTCCTGACCACACTCAGTCCTATAGTCTCAACTGTCCCCCTCCTGACCACACTTAGTCCTATATAGGGCCAATGATACACTAGTGCACTATGTTTGGAATAGCGTGTAATTTGGGACCCAGACTTTTGAGTGATTGTATGTTATATTTAACCCGATGGTCCCCCCCCCCCAGGAGGCGCGTGTAGAGATCCTGAGGGCTCTGAGCCACTCGGTTCCCCTGTCTGACGATGTGGACCTGGAGCAGATGGCCGGGGCCACGGACACGTTTACTGGCGCTGACCTGAAGGCCCTGCTGTACAATGCCCAGCTAGAGGCCATCCACAGCACCCTGGGGCCCAGCCTGCTGCACGTGAGTCATTCTGCCACCAGGGGGCGCTGTGGGTCTATTGGTAGAGATGCACTACAGCAATGTATGATATTCAGTCAGCTATTGGTTCTAACACCATAGCTTCAGTAGAGAGGACTATGGATTTAATAGTAGAACTACATGGATTTATGTCATTAACCTCTTAGAGCTCTAGGGGCGCTATTTCATTTTTGGATAAAAAACGTTCCCGTTTTAAGCGCGATATTTTGTCACGAAAAGATGCTCGACTATGCATATTCTTGACAGTTTTGGAAAGAAAACACTCTGAAGTTTCAGAATCTGCAAAGATTTTGTCTGTAAGTGCCCCAGAACTCATTCTACAGGCGAAACCAAGATGATGCATCACCCAGGAATTAGCAGAATTTCTGAAGCTCTGTTTTCCATTCTCTCCTTATATGGCTGTGATTGCGCAACGAATGAGCCTACACTTTCTGTCGTTCGCCCAAGGTCTTAGCAGCATTGTGACGTATTTGTAGGCATATCATTGGAAGATTGACCATAAGAGACTACATTTCCCAAGTGTCCGCCTGGTGTCCTGCGTCGAATTCGGTGCGCAATTGCCAGCTGCTTCCACTTTACCATTTGATTCAGGGGAGAAAGCATGTGTCCAAGAACGATGTATCAATGAAGAGATATGTGAAAAACACCTTGATGATTGATTCTAAACAACGTTTGCCATGTTTTCAGTCGATATTATGGAGTTAATTTGGAAAAAAGTTTGCGTTTTGAGGACTGAATTTATGGATTTTTTTTGGTGGCCAAATGTGATGTATAAAACGGAGCTATTTCTAATACACAAGGAATCTTTTTGGAAAAACTGAGCATCTGCTATCTAACTGAGAGTATCCTCATTGAAAACATCAGAAGTTCTTCAAAGGTAAATGATTTTATTTGAAGGCTTTTATGTTTTTGTTAATGTTGCGTGCTGGATGCTAACGCTAATGCTAACGCTAAATGCTAACGCGAAATGCTAACTCTAGCTAGCTACTTTTACACAAATTATTGTTTTCCTATGGTTGAGAAGCATATTTTGAAAATCTGAGATGACAGTGTTGTTTACAAAAGGCTAAGCTTGAGAGATGGCATATTTATTTCATTTCATTTGCGATTTTCATAAATAGTTAACGTTGTGTTATGCTAATGAGCTTGCTGATAGATTTACACAATCCTGGATACAGGGTTTTTTTCATAGCTAAACGTGACGCAGAAAACGGAGCGATTTGTCCTAAACAAATAATCTTTCAGGAAAAACTGAACATTTGCTATCTGAGAGTCTCCTCATTGAAAACATCTGAAGTTCTTCAAAGGTAAATGATTTTTTTGAATGCTTTTCTGTTTTTTTGTGTAAATGTTGCCAGCTGAATGTTAATGCTAAATGCTACGTTAGCCATCAATACTGTTACACAAATGCTTGTTTTGCAATGGTTGAGAAGCATATTTTGAAAATCTGAGATGACAGTGTTGTTAACAAAAGGCTAAGCTTGAGAGCTAGCATATTTATTTCATTTCATTTGCGATTTTCATGAATAGTTAACGTTGCGTTATGGTAATGAGCTTGAGTCTGTATTCACGAACCCGGATCCGGGATGGGGAGATCAGAAAGGTTAACCTTTTTGGGATAGGGGGCAGCATTTTCACTTTTGGATGAATAGTGTGCCCAGAGTGAACTGCCTCCTACTCTGTCCCAGATGCTAATATATGCATATTATTAGTATTGGATAGAAAACACTCTGAAGTTTCTAAAACTGTTTGAATGATGTCTGTGAGTATAACAGAACTCGTATGGCAGGCGAAAACCTGAAATATCCAACCAGGAAGTGGGACATCTGAGGTTTGTAGTTTTTCAAAGCTTGACCTACCAAATACACATTGAGATATGGATGAGGTTGCACTTCCTAGTGCTTCCACTAGATGTCAACTGTCTTTAGAAACTGGTTTGATGATTCTACTATTCAGCAGGGGCTCATGAGACCTCTTTGAGTCAGTGGTCTGGCAGAGAGCCTTGGTCTCATGACGCGCGCTCCCGACAGAGTTACCTCTCGTTCCAGTGCTTTTCTTCAGACAAAGAAATTCTCCGGTTCGAACATTGATGTTTTATGTTAAAAACATCCTAAAGATTGATTCCATACATCGTTTGACATGTTTCTAAAGGACTGTAACAAAACGTTTAGAGTTTTTGTCTGGACAAAGTGCCTGCGCCTCATGAAGATGGATTACTGGGCTGAACACACTAACAACAAGTGGCTATTTGGACATAAATGATGGACTTTATGGAACTTTATGGAACAAATCAGTCATTTATTGTCGAGGTGGGATTCCTGGGAGTGCCTTCTGATGAAGATCATCAAAGGTAAGTGAATATTTATGGTGTAATTTCTAACATTGTTGACTCCAAAATGGCTGATATTCCTCTGGCTGTTTTGGGTTCCGAGCGTCGTTCTCAGATTGTGCTTTTTCCATAAATCTGACACAGAGGTTGCATTAAGGAGAAGTCTATCTTTAATTCTGTGAATAACAGTTGTATCTTTTATCAATGTTTATTATGAGTATTTCTGCAAAATCACTGGATGTTTTGGAATCAAAACATTACTGCACGTAACGCGCCAATGTAAACTGAGATTTTTGGATATAAATATGCACATTATCGAACAAAACATACATGTATTGTGTAACATAATGTCCTATGAGTGTCATCTGATGAAGATCATCAAAGGTTAGTGATTCATTTGATCTATATTTCAGATTTTTGTGACTGCTCTCTTTGGCTGGAAAATGGCTGTGTGTGTTTTTGTGACTTAACTCTGACCTAACATAATCATATGTTGTCTTTCGCTGTAAAGCATTTTTTAAATCGGACACGATGGGTAGATTAACAAGATGTTTATCTTCCACTTACATATTTCTGAAAAATATTTTTGAATTTTGAGCGCTGCCTTTTCAGTGGAATGTTGTTGAGGGGGTTCCGCCTGCCCTAAAAGGTTAACAGGGTAATTAATTAATTATTAATTTTACTTTGAATGAATGGTAGAGCTAAATGGATCTGTAAAAGTAACCAACAGAAAGATCTGCTGGGCTTACTGTGAAGGACCAATAATCATGAGGTTTCTGGCAGTGGAGGCTGGTGGGAGGAGCTATAGGAGGACGTGCTCCTTGTAATGGCTGGAATGGAGTCAAACATGGTATCCATATGTTTGATACCGTTCCATTTAGTCCATCCCAGACATTACAATGAGCCCGTACTCCTATACAGTGCATTTGAAAAGTATTCAGACTAGAGGTCGACCGATTAATCGGAATGGCCGATTAATTAGGGACGATTTCAAGTTTGAATAACAATTGGAAATCGGTATTTTTGGACACGGTTTTTTGACGATTATTTATTTTTAATCTTTATTTAACTAGGCAAGTCAGTTAAGAACACATTCTTATTTTCAATGACGGCCTAGGAACGGTGGGGTAACTGCCTTGTTCAGGGGCAGAACGACAGATTTTTACCTTGTCAGTTCCAAGATTCAATCTTGCAACCTTACGGTTAACTAGTCCAACGCTCTAACCACCTGCCTCTCATTGCACTCCACGAGGAGCCTGCCTGTTACGCGAATGCAGTAAGCCAAGGTAAGTTTCTAGCTAGCATTAAACTTATCTTATAAAAACAATCAATCAATCATAATCACTAGTTATAACTACACATGGTTGATGATATTACTAGTTTATCTAGCATGTCCTGCATTGCATATAATCAATGTGGTGTGTATCGTTGCTCCAATGTGTACCTAACCATAAACATCAATGCCTTTCTTAAAATCAATACACAGAAGTATATATTTTTAAACCTGCATATTTAGCTAAAATATATCCAAGTTAGCAGGCAATATTGACCAGGTGAAATTGTGTCACTTCTCTTGCGTTCATTGCACGCAGAGTAAGTGTATATGCAACAGTTTGGGCCGCCTAATTTGCCAGAATTTTACGTAATTATGACATAACATTGAAGGTTGTGCAATGCAACAGGAATATTTAGACTTAGGGATGCCACCCGTTAGATAAAATACAGAACGGTTCCGTATTTCATTGAAAGAATAAACGTCTTGTTTTCGAGGTGATAGTTTCCGGATTCGACCTAAGGCTCGTATTTCTGTATGTTATTATGTTATAACTAAGTCTATGGTTTGATAGAGCAGTCTGACTGAGCGGTGGTAGGCAGCAGCAGGCTCGTAAGCATTCATTCAAACAGCACTTTTGTGCGTTTTGCCAGCAGCTCTTCGCTGTGCTTCAAGCATTGAGCTGTTTATGACTTCAGGCCTATCAACTCCCGAGATTAGGCTGGTGTAACCGATGTGAAATGGCTAGCTAGTTAGCGGGGTGCGTGCTAATAGCGTTTCAAACGTCACTCGCTCTGAGACTTGGAGTGGTTGTTCCCCTTGCTCTGCGTGGGTAACGCTGCTTCGAGGGTGGCTGTTGTCGATGTGTTCCTGGTTCGAGCCCAGGTAGGAGCGAGGAGAGGGACGGAAGTTATACTGTTACACTGGCAATACTAAAGTGCCTATGAGAACATCCAGTAGTCAAAGGTAGTCAAACTTCTCCTCTCTCTCCCTCCAGAACCAGTAAACCTCTCCTCTCTCTCCCTCCAGAACCATTAAACCTCTCCTCTCCCTCCAGAACCAGTAAACCTCTCCTCTCTATCCCTCCAGGACCAGTAAACCTCTCCTCTCTCTCTCCCTCCAGAACCAGTAAACCTCTCCTCTCTCTCCAGAACCAGTAAACCTCTCCTCTCTATCCCTCCAGGACCAGTAAACCTCTCCTCTCTCTCCCTCCAGAACCAGTAAACCTCTCCTCTCTATCCTTCCAGGACCAGTAAACCTCTCCTCTCTCTCTCTCTCTCCCTCCAGAACCAGTAAACCTCTCCTCTCTCTCCCTCCAGAACCAGTAAACCTCTCCTCTCTCTCCCTCCAGAACCAGTAAACCTCTCCTCTCTATCCTTCCAGGACCAGTAAACCTCTCCTCTCTCTCTCTCTCTCCCTCCAGAACCAGTAAACCTCTCCTCTCTCTCTCTCTCTCCCTCCAGAACCAGTAAACCTCTCCTCTCTCTCCCTCCAGAACCAGTAAACCTCTCCTCTCTCTCCCTCCAGAACCAGTAAACCTCTCCTCTCTATCCTTCCAGGACCAGTAAACCTCTCCTCTCTCTCTCCCTCCAGAACCAGTAAACCTCTCCTCTCTCTCCCTCCAGAACCAGTAAACCTCTCCTCTCTCTCCCTCCAGAACCAGTAAACCTCTCCTCTCTATCCTTCCAGGACCAGTAAACCTCTCCTCTCTCTCTCTCTCTCCCTCCAGAACCAGTAAACCTCTCCTCTCTCTCCCTCCAGAACCAGTAAACCTCTCCTCTCTATCCTTCCAGGACCAGTAAACCTCTCCTCTCTCTCTCTCCCTCCAGGACCAGTAAACCTCTCCTCTCTCTCCCTCCAGAACCAGTAAACTCTCCTCTCTCTCCCTCCAGAACCAGTAAACCTCTCCTCTCTCTCCCTCCAGAACCATTAAACCTCTCCTCTCTCTCCCTCCAGAACCAGTAAACCTCTCCTCTCTCTCCCTTCAGAACCAGTAAACCTCTCCTCTCTCTCCCTTCAGAACCAGTAAACTCTCCTCTCTCTCCCTCCAGAACCAGTAAACCTCTCCTCTCTATCCTTCCAGGACCAGTAAACCTCTCCTCTCTCTCCCTCCAGAACCAGTAAACTCTCCTCTCTCTCCCTCCAGAACCAGTAAACCTCTCCTCTCTCTCCCTTCAGAACCAGTAAACTCTCCTCTCTCTCCCTCCAGAACCAGTAAACCTCTCCTCTCTCTCCCTCCAGAACCAGTAAACCTCTCCTCTCTCTCCCTCCAGAACCAGTAAACCTCTCCTCTCTCTCCCTCTCTCCAGGACCAGTAAACCTCTCCTCTCTCTCCCTCCCTCCAGAACCAGTAAACCTCTCCTCTCTCTCTCTCCAGAACCAGTAAACCTCTCCTCTCTCTCCCTCCAGAACCAGTAAACCTCTCCTCTCTCTCCCTCCAGAACCAGTAAACCTCTCCTCTCTCTCCCTCCAGAACCAGTAAACCTCTCCTCTCTATCCCTCTCTCCCTCCAGGACCAGTAAATCTATCCTCTTTATCCCTCTCTCCCTCCAGGACCAGTAAACCTCTCCTCTCTATCCCTCCAGGACCAGTAAACCTCTCCTCTCTATCCCCCTCTCCCTCCAGGACCAGTAAACCTCTCTTCTCTCTCTCTCCAGAACCAGTAAACCTCTCCCCTCTCTCCCTCCAGAACCAGGAAACCTCTCCTCTCTATCCCTCTCTCCCTTCAGGACCAGTAAACCTCTCCTCTCTCTCCCTTCAGACCCAGTAAACCTCTCCTCCCTCTCTCCCTCCAGGACCAGTAAACCTCTCCCTCTCTCCCTCCAGGACCAGTACATCTCTCCTCTCTCTCCCTCCAGACCCAGTAAACCTCTCCTCCCTCTCTCCCTCCAGGACCAGTAAACCTCTCCCCTCTCTCCCTCTAGGACCTGGGGTCGGGTTCGGACAGCGACATAAGCCTGTCCTCCATGATCTTTCTGAACCACTGCAGTGGGTCTGATGACTCAACTGGGGAAGGGGAGAGAGGGTGCGGGCTGGACCACTCCATGGTGCTGCTGGACCTCAGTGACGTCCCCCCTGAGGACCCCCGTGGTAACATCTGGAGGCTGTACTTCGGCAGCTCCTTTGAGTCCGAGCTGGGCAACCCTTCCCCCTCGGGACTGGTGAGATGATGGTCTGCGTCCCAAACAGCACCTTGTTCTCTTATGTAGTGAAGTACATTTTAAACAGGGTCCTATGGGGCCATAGGGTACTAGTCAAAAGTAGTGCATGATATTGGGCATAGGGTGCCATTTGGGACACAATATTATGATTGATTGTCCAGGATGAGAATAGTGTAATATGGAAAGAACCGTGTAGGGTAACACTTTTTTTTGGATAGTATGACCATCCATAGATCTATATGAGACTATCTAAGCAACTGCTCGGAGTGTGGTGTCAGGAAAACAACCTCACACTCAACGTCAACAAAACTAAGGAGATGATTGTGGACTTCAGGAAACAGCAGAGGGAACACCCCCCTATCCACATCGATGGAACAGTAGTGGAGAGGGTGGCAAGTTTTAAGTTCCTCGGCATACACATCACAGACAAACTGAATTGGTCCACTCACACAGACAGCATCGTGAAGAAGGCGCAGCAGCGCCTCTTCAACCTCAGGAGGCTGAAGAAATTCGGCTTGTCACCAAAAGCACTCACAAACTTCTACAGATGCACAATCGAGAGCATCCTGGCGGGCTGTATCACCGCCTGGTATGGCAACTGCACCGCCCTCAACCGTAAGGCTCTCCAGAGGGTAGTGAGGTCTGCACAACGCATCACCGGGGGCAAACTACCTGCCCTCCAGGACACCTACACCACCCGATGTCACAGGAAGGCCATAAAGATCATCAAGGACATCAACCACCCGAGCCACTGCCTGTTCACCCCGCTATCATCCAGAAGGCGAGGTCAGTACAGGTGCATCAAAGCTGGGACCGAGAGACTGAAAAACAGCTTCTATCTCAAGGCCATCAGACTGTTAAACAGCCACCACTAACACTGAGTGGCTGCTGCCAACACACTGACACTGACTCAACTCTAGCCACTTTAATAATGGGAATTGATGGGAAATGATGTAAATATATCACTAGCCACTTTAAACAATGCTACCTTATATAAATGTTACTTACCCTACATTATTCATCTCATATGCATACGTATATACTGTACTCTATATCATCGACGGTATCCTTATGTAATACATGTATCACTAGCCACTTTATACTATACTATGCCACTTTGTTTACATACTCATCTCATTTGTACATACTGTACCCGATACCATCTACTGTATCTTGCCTATGCTGCTCTGTACCATCACTCATTCATATATCCTTATGTACATATTCTTTATCCCCTTACACTGTGTACAAGACAGTAGTTTTGGAATTGTTAGTTAGATTACTTGTTATTACTGCATTGTCGGAACTAGAAGCACAAGCATTTCGCTACACTCGCATTAACATCTGCTAACCATGTGTATGTGACAAATAAAATTTGATTTGATTTGAACAATAAGGGTTAGTGGATAGTTAGTTGAAATGTTGTTGACAGTTATTGAACATCTACAAACCATCTTCTTGGGACTATCCAAATGAAGTGTTACCCCTTATAGACCTAGTTATTAGCAACATTAGCTAATCTTTTTAAATGCCATGTACTTCTTTATGTGGAGAGCTCCGTCTAAAGCTGTGTTGTTCTCACCCTCCCTTTGTCTGTCCCCCTAGAACTCCCAGGGTGTCTCGGGGCCCAACTCTAATGACCTGACCGGTGCGTCGGTCAGAGACCCTGGCTTCTCCCACCCCCCGGCCTATATGTCCTCTCTACAGGATGGCTACGAGGAGCTCAGCCATGAGCAGCTAGACCGCCTCCGTCTGGAAATCAGCAACATCAAGAGCAACTACAGACGAGCTACTGTCAGTACTTTATCTAGAATAGTAACTCTGTTTATAAAGCACTTTTCATACATTCATCTCAAAGCACTAGTAACTGTAGGAGGTGTTTGTCTGTGCAGGAGGACAGTGTCCCGGTCCAGGGTGGCCCCATCAGGACAGGTCTGCTCCTGTGTCAGGCCCACCTCACCTCAGCCCTGAATGCCACCAGAGCCTCCCTCAGCAAGCAGGACTGGAGGAGGTACACTGACCTGTGAGTAGTACTGCAGTACATCGATCAATTTCTCAGGAAATCAAAACACCAAATATATATGCATACCCACCAGCCACTGCGGTCTCTCATGATGAGTTTTGTTTTTGGTGGCCAGCACCCCCATCAAAATTTCCCATCCCTGGTATAAAGAGTTTTTCTTTCCAGCCTTGTTGTTTTCTGTCTCATCAGGTATGAGTCCTTTGGAGCTTCGGGAGAAGGAAAGTCTCAGAGCACAGTAACGTTCAAACCCGGCCAAAGAGTAACGCTTGCTTAATGACACGTGTATGTCTATCTGTTAATTTTGACCTTAATTTAATGGTCATTTTGTAATTTAGCCATTTTTATTTAATGTATCTGCTACATAATATAAATCCATGCACACGTATGCATTTAAATGTAAATATGATTGTATGATACGGACATATTGACTATTAATGTTTCCAATTCAATTATCATGGAAAAAAACATGGAAAAATGTACAATGTATCACAAATTAAACAATTAGCATTATGATATTACTTCATATTTTTTGCATTTCATTTATCATGTTTATTTTCTGATGTTACACCTACAGTACTGTATAAGTGTGATATCACTAATGCAGAGGCACAGGTTTTCCAGCTAGGAACCAACAGTTTCAATTTCGTTCAGCCGTGTGACATTTCTTTTTTTCTTGAGCAGCTGGGACATGGTTATAATTTGTACACTGCAAATTGACCGCATGAAACCCAAACAGATATAGTATTTGACAACAAAAAAAATAATAATTTCAAACCTTGATTTACATTGGGATATGATCACATATGACTCTTTATACATGTCCAACGAAAATTATTTTGGGCCAAATAAAATGACCCTGGGGGCGCCTATGTGGAACCCTGCACTAGATGGAGAAAACGATGCTACTCTAGATCCGCTTAGACCTTTATGGTTTTCGTCATCCGATCAAGATTGGTCAGGTCTACACAAAAGCCCCACCTGGTGCTAACGTGTCCTGATTATCAATCAAATGTATTTATAAAGCCCTTTTTACATCAGCAGATGTCAAAGTGCTTATACAGAAACCCAGTCTAAAACCCCAAAGAGAAAGCAACAATGTGGCCCTGTCCGACGATACCCCCAGACAGGACCAACCAGGCAGGATATACAGTGCATTTGGAAAGTATTCAGACCACTTGACTTTATCCACATTGTGTTACGTTAGTCTTATTCTAAAATTCTCATCTACACAGTGAAAACAGATTTAGATTTTTTTGCAAATGTATTAAATAAAAATATAAAATATCTAATTCACATAAGTATTCAGACCCTTTGCTATGAGACTTGAAATTGAGCTCAGATGCATCCTGTTTCCGTTGATCATCCTTGAGATGTTTCTACAACTTGACTGGAATCCAGCTGTGGTTAAATTAAATTGATTGGACATGATTTGGAAAGGCACAGTTGACAGTGCATGTCAGAGCAAAAACCAAGCCATGAGAACGAAGGAATTGTCCGTAGAGCTCCGAGACAGGATTATGTTGAGGCACAGATCTGGTGAAGGGTACCAAAACATTTCTGAAACATTGAAGTTCCCCAAGAACACAATGGCCTCCGTCATTCTTAAACGGAAGAAGTTTGGAACCACCAAGATTCTTCCAAGAGCTGGCGGCCAAACTGAGCATGTGGGGGGGAGAAGGACCTTGGTAGGTGACCAAGTACCCAATGGTCACTCTGACAGAGCTCCAGAGTTCCTCTGTGGAGATGGGAGAACCTTCCAGAAGGACAACCATCTCTACAGGACTCCACCAACCAGGCCTTTAAGGTAGAGTGGCCAGACGGAAGCTACTCCTCAGTAAAAAAAGCGCATGACAGCCCGCTTGGAGTTGCCAAAAGGCACCTAAAGGACTCTCAGACCATGAGAAACAAGATTTTCTGGTCTGATGAAACCAAGAATGAACTCTTTGGCCTGAATTCCAAACATCACGTATGGAGGAAGTGAGTAGATTGTGAGTAGATTGAGGGGGGAACGATTTAATACATTTAAGAATAAGGCTGTAACTTAACAAAATGTGGAAAATGTCAAGTGATCTGAAAATTTTCAGAATGCACTGTAACCCCACCCACTTTGCCAAAGCACAGCACCCACACCACCAGGGGGATATCAACAGACCACCAACTCACTTCCCTGAGACAATGTACAGTGGGGCAAAAAAGTATTTAGTCAGCCACCAATTGTGCAAGTTCTCCCACTTAAAAAGATGAGAGGCCTGTAATTTTCATCATAGGTACACTTCAACTTTGACAGACAAAATTAGAAAAAAATCTTATAAATCAATACTTACTTTTCACCATAATTTGCAAATTAATTAATTAAAAATCCTACAATGTGATTTTCTGGATTTTTTTTCTCATTTTGTCTGTCATAGTTGAAGTGTACCTATGATGGAAATTACAGGCCTCTCTCATTTTTTTAAGTGGGAGAACTTGCACAATTGGTGCCTGACTAAATACTTTTTTGCTCCACTGTATAGCCCAAAAAGATCTCCCCCACCACACAAGCCTGAGAGGGCGCAACATAACGTCAGTATCTCCACTCACTCAAGTCGAATATAGCAGAAAAAGCCTGGCAAGACGTGATGCACTCCTCCTAGGGACGGCATGGAAGAGCACTAGTAAGCCAGTGACTCAGCCCACGTAATAGGGTCAGAGAATCCCAGTGAAGAGGGTAGCCAGCCAGTCAAAGACCACAAGGGTGGTTTGTCACTCCAGTGCCTTTCACCTTCACACCCCTGGGTCAGACTACACTCAATCTTAGCACCTACTGAAGAGATAGATGAGTCTTCAGTAAAGTCAAAGGCTGAAACCAAGACTGCGTTTCTTACATGGATCGTCAGACCATTCCGTAAAGATGGAGCTCTATAGGAGAAATCCATGTCTCCAGCTGTTTGCTTAGAAATTCTAGGAACAATGAGGCCTGGGTCTTGTGACCGTAGCGTACGTGTAGGCATGTACAACAGGACCAAATCTGAGAGATAGGTAGGAGCAAGTCCATGTAATGATTTGTAGGTTAGTAGTAAAACCTTGAAATCAGCCCTAGCCTTATCAGGAAGCCAGAGGCTAGCACTGGAGTAATATTATCAAATTTGGGGGTTATAGTCAGGATTCTAGCGCTTTATCCAGGGAGCTGGAGAGTATACCATTACAGTAGTCTAATCTTGAAGTGACAAAAGCATGGATTAGCTTTTCTGCATTATTTTTAGACAAAGTTTCAGATTTGAGTAAATTTGATACACATCCGGAGGATAGGGAGACATTTATTATGTTCAACATAGGAGGGCCAAGCACAAGAAGTAGCTCTTTCCGTCGTTTAGTTAGAACAGGGTCCAGTAGGCCGCTGGAAGGTTTAGAGGCCATTATTATTTTTGTGAATGTGTTGAAAGATACAGGATTAAGAAACATTGATCCGAGGTCCTGGCAGTTCTGTGCAGACTCAGGACAACTGAGTTTTGGAGAAATACACATATTCAAAGAGGTATCTGTCATTTGCTTCTTTGCTAGATTCTTGTGACAAATGATTTTAGCGGTGTGACTGCATCTAGGGTATTACACAAAGTTCAAATCAAAGTGTATTTGTCACATACAGGTGTAGACTTTACCGGGCAATTCTTATTTACAAGCCCTTATTAACCAAAATGCAGTTAAGAAAGTATAGTTAAGAAAATATTTACGAAATAAACTAAATGTAATTTGTGCATGTAGGTAGGGGTAAAGTGACTATGTATAGATAATAAACAGCAAGTAGCAGCAGTGTGTGGGGGGGTGTCAATGTACATTTTACGGGTGGCTATTTGATTAATTGTTCAGCATTCTGATGGGTAGAAGTTGTTAAGGAGCCTTTTGGACCTGGACTTGGCGCTCCGGTACCCCTTGCCATATGGTAGCAGAGAGAACAGTCTATTACTTGGGTGACTGTAGTCTTTGTAAATTTTTTGGGCCTTCCTCTGACACCGCCTAGTACAGAGGTCCTGGATGGCAGGAGACACAATGGCGGTAGCCCAAGCTGTCAGCAAACTTAATGATGGTGAATCGTGCTTAGCCACACAGTCGTGGGTGAACATGGAGTACAGGAGGGGACTAAGCATGCACCCCTGAGGGGTCCAGTGTTGAGGATCACTGTGGCAGAAGTCCAGGATCCAGTTGCAAGAGCGAGGTGTTTAGTCCCATGGTCCGTAGCTTAGTGATGATCTTTGTGGGCACTATGGTGTTGAACGCTGAGCTGTAGTTAATGAACCGTGTTCTCACATAGGTGTTCCTTTTGTCCAGGTGGGAAAGGGCAGTGTGGAGTGCAATTGCGTCATTTGTGGATCTGTTGGGGCGGTATGCGAATTGGAGTGGGTCTAGGGTTTCCGGGATGATGATGTTGATGTGAGAGATGACCAGCCTTTCAAAGCACTTCATGGCTACCGACGTGTGTGCTACGGGGTGGTAGTCATTTAGGCAGGTTACCTTTACTTGGACACAGGGACTATGGTGGTCTGCTTGAAACATGTAGCTATTACAGACTCGGTCAGGGAGAGGTTGAAAATATCAGTGAAGACACTTGCCAGTTGGTCAGTACACGGAGTACACATCCTGGTAACACATATGACCCCGCAGCCTTGTGAATGTTGACAGGAGCAGCTGGTGCTCTCATGCATGCTTTAGTGTTGCTTGCCTCAGAGCGGGCATAAAAGGCATTTAGCCCGTCTGGTAGGCTCGCGTCACTGGGCAGCTCGCAGCTGGGATTTCCTTTGTAGTACTCAATAGTTTGCAAGTGTCAGAGCCAGTGTAGTAGGATTCAATCTTAATCCTGAATTGATGCTTTGCCTCTTTGATGGTTCAACTGAGGGCATAGCAGGATTTCTTCTAAACGTCCAGATTAGTTTAGTGTCCCGCTCCTTAAAAGTGGCAGCTCTAGCCTTTAGCTTGATGCGGATGTTTCCTGTGATCCATGGCTTCTGGTTGGGATATGTATGTACGTACGTACGTACGGTCACTGTGGGGATGACATCGCCAATGCACTTTTTGATGAAGCCAGTGACTGAGGTGGTATACTCCTCAATGCCATTGGATGAATCCCGGAACATATTCCAGTCTGTGTTAGCAAAACAGTCCTTTAGTGTAGCATCTGCATCATCTGACCACTTCCATATTGAGCGAGTCACTGGTACTTCCTGCATTAGTTTTTGCTTGTGAGAAGGAGGTTATGAGTTATGGTCAGATTTGCCAAATGGAATGCGGGAGAGAGCTTTGTACTTGTCTCTGTGTGTGGAGTAAAGGTTGTCTAGAGTTTTTTTCCCCCTCTGGTTGCACATGTGACATGCTGGTAGAAACTAGGTAAAACTGATTTAAGTTTGCCTGCATTAATGTCCCCTGCCACTAGGAGCGCCGCTTCTGGATGAGCATTTTTGTTTGCTTAGACTTCCTTACTAATAGACATCGCGCTTTAGCTGTTTTTGACAAAGACACACACCACCACCCCTCGTCTTACTGGAGGTACCGGTTTTGTCTTGCCGATGCACGGAAATTCCAGCCAACTGTATATTATCTGTGTCGTCTTTCAGGCAAGACTCGGTGAAAAGATATTACAGTTTTTAATATCCTGTTGGTAGGATAGTCTCAAACGGAGCTCAAACAGTTTGTCCTCCAATGGTTGAACATTGGCCAATAGAACGGATGGTAGTGGTAGGTTCCCCACTCGCCGACAAATTCTCACAAGGCACTCGGATCTGCGCCCCCTGAATCTCTGTATTTTCTTAATGTGAATAGCGGGGATTTGGGCCTGGTCTGGGAGCAACAGTATATACTGCATGTCAGACTCATTAAAGAAAACATCTAGACTGTGCTAGGGGCAGACTCCACTAAGAGACTGTGCTAGGGGAAGACTCCACTAATCTGGCAGGCTGGCTAACAGCCTGCACCTATTTCATTGTGGAGCTAGGGGAGTTAGAGCCCTGTATATGTTGGTAGATAAGATGAGAGCACCCCTCTAGCTAGGATGGAGTCCGTCACTCCTCAACAGGCCAGGCTTGGTCCTGTTTGTGGGTGAGTCCCAGAAAGAGGGCCAGTTATCTACAAATTCTATCTTTTGGGAGGGGCTGAATACACTTTTCAACCAGCGATTGAGTTGTGCGAGTCTGCTGTAAAGCTTATAACTCCCCCTAATTGGGAGGGGGCCAGAGACAATTAGTCGATGCCAACACATCTTTCGAGCTAAATTACATGCCGAAGCTATGTTGCACTTGGTGACCTCTGACTGTTTCATCTTAACATCGTTGCTGCTGACGAGAAAATCTGTTGGCCAGCAAGTTGAAGGGTTTTCATCGCTTGAATTACATTTATTCAGCGCCCGCAACGTAACCACGCACTTGCGAACCCACCTGCATAAATCTGAATACCAACTACTGACAAGTGTGTAGGGAAGGCATACCTTTCCTGTCTGAATCGGCCCATAACACGGATCGACAGCTGGATTGAATTTAGGCCTTAGGTCTAGAGAGCTCAAAGCTTAAATCATGGCCATGATTTAAAGTTAACTGGAGCAGCCTCAGACGACACTGCCTGACAGGTAAGAAACACAACTCTCAAGGAGGTATCCAAAGTGCTCTGTGAAGTGTCTGCCAACGTAGTCTCAGGGTTATGCTTCTGCTGCTGTGACTGAACATATCTCAAAGCTCTTCTGATTAGCTGTTACAGTACATTCTATGTCCTCTAGCTCTTTTCTTTTCCTCTCAGACTTTGGTTCACTTCTGTTCTTTCTTTGGCCTTTTCTCTGGGCTGTAGCTATGAGCTGACTACAGTATTGCTGCTGGAAAATCGCTCATCGTCCTACACGTTGGCACAGTAGGCTATGACTGCAGTGTTAAATATGTTTAAAATATAGCCTTTTGTCAGTGCAGCCACTGCAGCGCCAGCCACACATGGGCTAACCACCACACATGGTTGCAGAGAGAGAGGAGAGACTGCTATCCCACCACAGAGAGAGAGAGAGAGAGAGAGGAGAATGCTAACCCACCACACAGAGAGAAAGGAGACTGCTAACCCACCACACAGAGAGAAAGGAGACTGCTAACCCATCACAGAGCTGCATAGAGAGAGAGAGGAGACTGCTAACCCATCACATAGCTGCATAGAGAGAGGGAGACAGAGGAGACTGCTAACCCATCACAGAGCTGCATAGAGAGAGAGGAGACTGCTAACCCACCACAGAGCTGCAGAGAGAGAGAGAGAGGAGAGACTGCTAACCCACCACAGAGCTGCATAGAGAGAGAGAGAGAGAGAGAGAGAGTGAGAGAGAGGAGACTGCTAACCCATCACAGAGCTGCAGAGAGAGAGAGAGAGAGAGGAGACTGCTAACCCATCAACAGAGAGAAAGGAGACTGCTAACCCATCAACATGGTGTCCTGTGTGAATTTAAGTATGCTCTCTCTAATTATCTTTATTTTTTTTTCTCTCGGAGGACCTGAGCCCTAGGACCATGCCTCAGGACTACCTGGCATGATGACTCCTAGCAGTCCTCAGTCCACCTGGCCATGCTGCTGCTCCAGTTTCAACTGTTCTGCCTGCGGCTATGGAACCCTGACCTGTTCACCGGACATGCTACCTGTCCCAGACCTGCTGTTTTCAACTCTCTAGAGACAGCAGGAGCGGTAGAGATACTCTTAAGGATCGGCTATGAAAAGCCAACTGACATTTACTCCTGAGGTGCTGACTTGCTGCACCTTCGACAACTACTGTGATTATTATTATTTGAACATCTTGGCCATGTTCTGTTATAATCTCCACCCGTCACAGCCAGAAGAGGACTGGCCACCCCTCATAGCCTGGTTTCTTCCTAGGTTTTGGCCTTTCTAGAGAGTTTTTCCTAGCCACCGTGCTTCTACACCTGCATTGCTTGCTGTTTGGGGTTTTAGGCTGGGTTTCTGAACAGCACTTTGAGATATCAGCTGATGTAAGAAGGGCTTTATAAATATATTTGATTTGATTTGAACAGAGCTGGAGAGAGAGAGAGAGAGAGAGAGAGAGAGAGAGAGAGAGAGAGAGAGAGAGAGAGAGAGAGAGAGAGAGAGAGAGAGAGAGAGAGAGAGAGAGAGAGAGAGAGAGAGAGAGAGAGAGAGAGAGAGAGAGAGAGAGAGAGAGAGAGGAGACTGCTAACCCACCAGAGAGCTGCAGAGAGAGAGAGAGAGAGAGACTGCTAACCCACCACAGAAATGCAGAGAGAGAGAGAGAGAGGAGACTGCTAACCCATCACAGAGCTGCAGAGAGGAAGACAGAGGAGACTGCTAACCCACCACAGAGCTGCAGAGAAAGAGAGAGGAGACTGCTAACCCATCAACAGAGCTGCAGAGAGAGAGGAGACTGCTAACCCACCACCGAGCTGCAGAGAGAGAGAGAGGAGACTGCTAACCCACCACCGAGCTGCAGAAAGAGAGACAGAGAGGAGACTGCTAACCCACCACCGAGCTGCAGAGAGAGAGAGGAGACTGCTAACCCACCACAGAGCTGCAGAGAGAGAGAGAGAGAGGAGTCTGCTAACCCATCAAAGAGCTGCAGAGAGAGAGAGAGACTGCTAACCCACCACAGAGCTGCAGAGAGAGAGAGGAGTCTGCTAACCCATCACAGAGCTGCAGAGAGAGAGAGAGAGGAGTCTGCTAACCCATCACAGAGCTGCAGAGAGAGAGAGAGAGGAGTCTGCTAACCCATCACAGAGCTGCAGAGAGAGAGAGAGAGGAGACTGCTAACCCATCACAAAGCTGCAGAGAGAGAGAGAGGAGACTGCTAACCCATCACAAAGCTGCAGAGAGAGAGAGAGAGAGGAGACTGCTAACCCATCACAAAGCTGCAGAGAGAGAGAGAGAGGAGTCTGCTAACCCATCACAGAGCTGCAGAGAGAGAGAGAGGAGTCTGCTAACCCATCACAGAGCTGCAGAGAGAGAGAGAGGAGACTGCTAACCCATCACAAAGCTGCAGAGAGAGAGAGAGGAGACTGCTAACCCATCACAAAGCTGCAGAGAGAGAGAGAGAGAGGAGTCTGCTAACCCATCACAGAGCTGCAGAGAGAGAGAGAGGAGTCTGCTAACCCATCACAGAGCTGCAGAGAGAAGACTGCTAACCCATCACAAAGCTGCAGAGAGAGAGAGAGGAGACTGCTAACCCATCACAAAGCTGCAGAGAGAGAGAGAGGAGACTGCTAACCCATCACAAAGCTGCAGAGAGAGAGAGAGAGGAGACTGCTAACCCATCACAAAGCTGCAGAGAGAGAGAGAGGAGACTGCTAACCCATCAACAGAGAGAGAGGAGACTGCTAACCCATCACAAAGCTGCAGAGAGAGAGAAAGGAGTCTGCTAACCCATCAACAGAGAGAGAGGAGACTGCTAACCCATCACCAGAGGTGCAGAGAGAGAGAGAGGAGACTGCTAACCCATCAACAGAGAGAAAGGAGTCTGCTAACCCATCAACAGAGAGAGAGGAGACTGCTAACCCATCAACAGAGAGAAAGGAGTCTGCTTACCCATCACCAGAGGTGCAGAGAGAGAGAGAGAGAGGAGACTGCTAACCCATCAACAGAGAGAAAGGAGACTGTTAACCCATCAACAGAGAGAAAGGAGTCTGCTAACCCATCAACAGAGGTGCAGAGAGAGAGAGAGAGAGGAGACTGCTAACCCATCACCAGAGAGAAAGGAGTCTGCTAACCCATCAACAGAGGTGCAGAGAGAGAGAGAGAGAGGAGACTGCTAACCCATCAACAGAGAGAAAGGAGTCTGCTAACCCATCAACAGAGAGAAAGGAGTCTGCTAACCCATCAACAGAGGTGCAGAGAGAGAGAGAGAAAGGAGACTGCTAACCCATCAACAGAGAGAAAGGAGTCTGCTAACCCATCAACAGAGGTGCAGAGAGAGAGAGAGAAAGGAGACTGCTAACCCATCAACAGAGAGAAAGGAGTCTGCTAACCCATCAACAGAGAGAGGAGACTGCTAACCCATCAACAGAGAGAAAGGAGTCTGCTAACCCATCACCAGAGGTGCAGAGAGAGAGAGAGGAGACTGCTAACCCATCACCAGAGGTGCAGAGAGAGAGAGAGAGAGGAGACTGCTAACCCATCACCAGAGGTGCAGAGAGAGAGGAGACTGCTAACCCATCACCAGAGGTGCAGAGAGAGAGAGAGGAGACTGCTAACCCATCAACAGAGGTGCAGAGAGAGAGAGAGAGAGAGGAGACTGCTAACCCATCAACAGAGGTGCAGAGAGAGAGAGAGGAGACTGCTAACCCATCAACAGAGGTGCAGAGAGAGAGAGAGGAGACTGCTAACCCATCACCAGAGGTGCAGAGAGAGAGAGAGAGAGGAGACTGCTAACCCATCACCAGAGGTGCAGAGAGAGAGAGAGGAGACTGCTAACCCATCAACAGAGGTGCAGAGAGAGAGAGAGAGAGGAGACTGCTAACCCATCACCAGAGGTGCAGAGAGAGAGAGAGGAGACTGCTAACCCATCACCAGAGGTGCAGAGAGAGAGAGAGGAGACTGCTAACCCATCACAAAGCTGCAGAGAGAGAGAGAGGAGACTGCTAACCCATCACAAAGCTGCAGAGAGAGAGAGAGGAGACTGCTAACCCATCACCAGAGGTGCAGAGAGAGAGAGAGGAGACTGCTAACCCATCAACAGAGGTGCAGAGAGAGAGAGAGAGAGAGGAGACTGCTAACCCATCACCAGAGGTGCAGAGAGAGAGAGAGGAGACTGCTAACCCATCACCAGAGGTGCAGAGAGAGAGAGAGGAGACTGCTAACCCATCACAAAGCTGCAGAGAGAGAGAGAGGAGACTGCTAACCCATCACCAGAGGTGCAGAGAGAGAGAGAGGAGACTGCTAACCCATCAACAGAGGTGCAGAGAGAGAGAGAGAGGAGACTGCTAACCCATCACCAGAGGTGCAGAGAGAGAGAGAGGAGACTGCTAACCCATCAACAGAGGTGCAGAGAGAGAGAGAGAGAGGAGACTGCTAACCCATCAACAGAGAGAAAGGAGTCTGCTTACCCATCACCAGAGGTGCAGAGAGAGAGAGAGAGAGGAGACTGCTAACCCATCAACAGAGAGAAAGGAGACTGTTAACCCATCAACAGAGAGAAAGGAGTCTGCTAACCCATCAACAGAGGTGCAGAGAGAGAGAGAGAGAGGAGACTGCTAACCCATCACCAGAGAGAAAGGAGTCTGCTAACCCATCAACAGAGGTGCAGAGAGAGAGAGAGAGAGGAGACTGCTAACCCATCAACAGAGAGAAAGGAGTCTGCTAACCCATCAACAGAGAGAAAGGAGTCTGCTAACCCATCAACAGAGGTGCAGAGAGAGAGAGAGAAAGGAGACTGCTAACCCATCAACAGAGAGAAAGGAGTCTGCTAACCCATCAACAGAGGTGCAGAGAGAGAGAGAGAAAGGAGACTGCTAACCCATCAACAGAGAGAAAGGAGTCTGCTAACCCATCAACAGAGAGAGGAGACTGCTAACCCATCAACAGAGAGAAAGGAGTCTGCTAACCCATCACCAGAGGTGCAGAGAGAGAGAGAGGAGACTGCTAACCCATCACCAGAGGTGCAGAGAGAGAGAGAGAGAGGAGACTGCTAACCCATCACCAGAGGTGCAGAGAGAGAGGAGACTGCTAACCCATCACCAGAGGTGCAGAGAGAGAGAGAGGAGACTGCTAACCCATCAACAGAGGTGCAGAGAGAGAGAGAGAGAGAGGAGACTGCTAACCCATCAACAGAGGTGCAGAGAGAGAGAGAGGAGACTGCTAACCCATCAACAGAGGTGCAGAGAGAGAGAGAGGAGACTGCTAACCCATCACCAGAGGTGCAGAGAGAGAGAGAGAGAGGAGACTGCTAACCCATCACCAGAGGTGCAGAGAGAGAGAGAGGAGACTGCTAACCCATCAACAGAGGTGCAGAGAGAGAGAGAGAGAGGAGACTGCTAACCCATCACCAGAGGTGCAGAGAGAGAGAGAGGAGACTGCTAACCCATCACCAGAGGTGCAGAGAGAGAGAGAGGAGACTGCTAACCCATCACAAAGCTGCAGAGAGAGAGAGAGGAGACTGCTAACCCATCACAAAGCTGCAGAGAGAGAGAGAGGAGACTGCTAACCCATCACCAGAGGTGCAGAGAGAGAGAGAGGAGACTGCTAACCCATCAACAGAGGTGCAGAGAGAGAGAGAGAGAGAGGAGACTGCTAACCCATCACCAGAGGTGCAGAGAGAGAGAGAGGAGACTGCTAACCCATCACCAGAGGTGCAGAGAGAGAGAGAGGAGACTGCTAACCCATCACAAAGCTGCAGAGAGAGAGAGAGGAGACTGCTAACCCATCACAAAGCTGCAGAGAGAGAGAGAGGAGACTGCTAACCCATCACCAGAGGTGCAGAGAGAGAGAGAGGAGACTGCTAACCCATCAACAGAGGTGCAGAGAGAGAGAGAGAGGAGACTGCTAACCCATCACCAGAGGTGCAGAGAGAGAGAGAGGAGACTGCTAACCCATCAACAGAGGTGCAGAGAGAGAGAGAGAGAGGAGACTGCTAACCCATCAACAGAGGTGCAGAGAGAGAGAGAGGAGACTGCTAACCCATCAACAGAGGTGCAGAGAGAGAGAGAGGAGACTGCTAACCCATCAACAGAGGTGCAGAGAGAGAGAGAGAGAGGCGACTGCTAACCCATCACCAGAGGTGCAGAGAGAGAGAGAGGAGTCTGCTAACCCATCAACAGAGGTGCAGAGAGAGAGAGAGAGAGAGAGGAGACTGCTAACCCATCACCAGAGGTGCAGAGAGAGAGAGAGGAGACTGCTAACCCATCAACAGAGAGAGAGAGAGAGAGAGAGGAGACTGCTAACCCATCAACAGAGAGAGAGGAGACTGCTAACTCATCACCAGAGGTGCAGAGAGAGAGAGAGGAGACTGCTAACCCATCAACAGAGAGAGAGAGAGAGAGAGAGGAGACTGCTAACCCATCACCAGAGGTGCAGAGAGAGAGAGAGAGAGGAGACTGCTAACCCATCAACAGAGAGAGAGAGAGAGAGGAGACTGCTAACCCATCAACAGAGAGAGAGAGAGAGAGGAGACTGCTAACCCATCACCAGAGGTGCAGAGAGAGAGAGAGAGAGGAGACTGCTAACCCGTCACCAGAGCTGCAGAGAGAGAGAGAGAGAAGAGACTGCTAACCCATCACCAGAGCTGCAGAGAGAGAGAGAGAGAGGAGACTGCTAACCCATCACCAGAGGTGCAGAGAGAGGAGACTGCTAACCCATCAACAGAGAGAAAGGAGACTGCTAACCCATCAACAGAGGTGCAGAGAGAGAGAGAGGAGACTGCTAACCCACCACCAGAGGTGCAGAGAGAGAGAGAGAGAGAGGAGACTGCTAACCCATCAACAGAGAGAAAGGAGACTGCTAACCCATCAACAGAGGTGCAGAGAGAGAGAGAGGAGACTGCTAACCCATCACCAGAGGTGCAGAGAGAGAGGAGACTGCTAACCCATCACCAGAGGTGCAGAGAGAGAGAGAAGAGACTGCTAACCCATCACCAGAGGTGCAGAGAGAGAGAGAGAGAGGAGACTGCTAACCCATCAACAGAGAGAAAGGAGACTGCTAACCCATCAACAGAGGTGCAGAGAGAGAGAGAGGAGACTGCTAACCCATCAACAGAGAGAAAGGAGACTGCTAACCCATCACCAGAGGTGCAGAGAGAGAGAGAGGAGACTGCTAACCCATCACCAGAGAGAAAGGAGTCTGCTAACCCATCACCAGAGCTGCAGAGAGAGAGAGAGAGAGGAGACTGCTAACCCATCACCAGAGGTGCAGAGAGAGAGAGAGAGAGGAGACTGCTAACCCATCAACAGAGAGAAAGGAGACTGCTAACCCATCACCAGAGGTGCAGAGAGAGAGAGAGAGGAGACTGCTAACCCATCACCAGAGGTGCAGAGAGAGAGAGAGAGAGGAGACTGCTAACCCATCAACAGAGAGAAAGGAGTCTGCTAACCCATCACCAGAGGTGCAGAGAGAGGAGACTGCTAACCCATCAACAGAGAGAGAGAGAGGAGACTGCTAACCCATCACCAGAGAGAGAGAGAGAGAGAGAGGAGACTGCTAACCCATCACCAGAGGTGCAGAGAGAGAGAGAGGAGACTGCTAACCCATCAACAGAGAGAAAGGAGTCTGCTAACCCATCACCAGAGGTGCAGAGAGAGAGAGAGGAGACTGCTAACCCATCAACAGAGAGAGAGGAGACTGCTAACCCATCAACAGAGAGAAAGGAGTCTGCTTACCCATCACCAGAGCTGCAGAGAGAGAGAGAGAGGAAACTGCTAACCCATCACCAGAGGTGCAGAGAGAGGAGACTGCTAACCCATCACCAGAGGTGCAGAGAGAGAGAAAGGAGACTGCTAACCCATCAACAGAGAGAAAGGAGTCTGCTAACCCATCACCAGAGGTGCAGAGAGAGAGAGAGGAGACTGCTAACCCATCAACAGAGAGAAAGGAGACTGCTAACCCATCACCAGAGGTGCAGAGAGAGAGAGAGGAGACTGCTAACCCATCACCAGAGGTGCAGAGAGAGAGAGAGAGAGAGGAGACTGCTAACCCATCAACAGAGAGAAAGGAGTCTGCTAACCCATCACCAGAGGTGCAGAGAGAGAGAGAGAGAGAGGAGACTGCTAACCCATCAACAGAGAGAGAGAGAGAGAGGAGACTGCTAACCCATCAACAGAGAGAAAGGAGACTGCTAACCCATCACCAGAGGTGCAGAGAGAGAGAGAGAGAGAGGAGACTGCTAACCCATCAACAGAGAGAGAGAGAGGAGACTGCTAACCCATCAACAGAGAGAAAGGAGACTGCTAACCCATCAACAGAGAGAGAGAGAGAGGAGACTGCTAACCCATCAACAGAGAGAAAGGAGACTGCTAACCCATCACCAGAGGTGCAGAGAGAGAGAGAGAGAGAAGAGACTGCTAACCCATCAACAGAGAGAGAGAGAGAGAGGAGACTGCTAACCCATCAACAGAGAGAAAGGAGACTGCTAACCCATCACCAGAGGTGCAGAGAGAGAGAGAGAGAGGAGACTGCTAACCCATCAACAGAGAGAAAGGAGACTGCTTACCCATCAACAGAGAGAGAGGAGACTGCTAACCCATCAACAGAGAGAAAGGAGTCTGCTTACCCATCACCAGAGCTGCAGAGAGAGAGAGAGAGAGGAGACTGCTAACCCATCACCAGAGCTGCAGAGAGAGAGAGAGAGAGGAGACTGCTAACCCATCAACAGAGAGAAAGGAGTCTGCTTACCCATCACCAGAGCTGCAGAGAGAGAGAGAGAGAGGAGACTGCTAACCCATCAACAGAGAGAAAGGAGTCTGCTTACCCATCACCAGAGCTGCAGAGAGAGAGAGAGAGAGGAGACTGCTAACCCATCAACAGAGAGAAAGGAGTCTGCTAACCCATCACCAGAGCTGCAGAGAGAGAGGCTAGACACGTGCCGAAGAGCTGTCCGAGATAGTTCACCTGGCCTTTTTTGTTCTGTGTGACACGGATGTTTAAATGGAGGCACTAGCGTAGTACCCCCCAGCCCACAAAGCAGGGGGTACCATGAACTTTGGGGACCCCCTGGAGGTCTTGCCCCCCAGAGAGCATATGTGACCGACCTAGACCTATTCGGTCTTATATAGCAACATTTGAATTTTTTATTTATTTTTAAATTGGATAAATGTAGACTTAGACTGTGACACTGAATGTAGACTGTTCTGTCCCGTGAAGGTGGTGCATTCTGGTTCAAATGACAACAGAGAAATAGATGTACACACAAGGCCACTGGGCGGCTTTGTGTGTCCAAATCAATCTTTGTTCATTCTATCCTCCCGACTGTATACAGCTATGGACTAAGACAACATCTGTGGCCAAGGCCATAGAAATTCTCTCTCTCCCTCTGCCCCTCCGTCCCTCTCCCCCTCACATAGGACACAATTCTGTCAGATGGAAGAGAACAAACAGAAGGACGAACGACAGCTTTAAAAATGGGTTAATTTAGCTAAATAAACCCTGTGATCCAAAAAACAGCACCCAGGGCAATGTTGTTTGTTTGTCACACGAAGCCTCCTCCTCCTCCCCAACAACCCAAGCTTTTTCAAAGTAATCCCAAAAGCAGGCTTTGTTTTTCAATAAAGTGCCTGGTCTATTTCCCAGCATCAATAAGCAACACTCATTGAATTAGTTCCTGAGGAATACAACAAACTGAATACAAACCAACAAACCCGTGTGACATGACTGCTGGGAAAAGGCGGAGAACCAATTCCAGAATAGCATGCACAGACAGAGAGACAGACAGAGAGACAGACAGAGAGACAGACAGAGAGACAGACAGAGAGACAGACAGAGAGACAGACAGACAGACAGACAGACAGACAGACAGACAGACAGACAGACAGACAGACAGACAGACAATTTTAAAATGGTTACCTTTATGACAGGCATACTCCCTGAAACACTGAAGAAATACGGTGTGACAGGTTCAAAATGTCTCCCAGGCAGACAATCCAATAGGCTATAAATAAAGAGAAGACTCACGTCTTCGCCTGAGATTCCTTTGAAGACGAGAACACACGCTGGTGTGCGTGTGAGATCAGGTTAGAATGGCTTGAGATTATAACAAAGAATCTGAGTGGTAAAACACTTCTTGAGACCTTGAGTTGGTTGTTTGAGTGAGCTTTATAAGTAGGCCTAAACTGTTAAAGCTGCAACTTTTTGGGTAACCCAACCATATTCACATAGAAATATGAGTTATATCTATCATTCCCATTGAAAGCAAGTCTTAAGAAATTACATATCTGTTCTATGTGCTCTATTTCTATGCTTCCTGTGCTTAAGTTAAATTTTTCTACTTTTGGTTTTGTGCACCAGCTTCAAACAACTGAAAATAGATGTCTTGGCACCCACACACCAGACTATGTGCAACATTCATACACAGACTCAGGTCCTATGCACAAATGTACTTTTTAACTTATTTTAGTATTCCCAACAATCTTGTTATTTATTCTAGGGACAGTATGGCATCCCTCCAGGTAGATCATTTGAGATGGATAATTAGGAAATAAATAACACTGAGGGTGTTGATCAAATTAAGCTCTGAATAATATCTCTGTATGCTGATTCTCTTAAAAAAGATACGCTTCCTCTCTCTGATAATGAAATAATTTGGCCCTGTTAATTCTGCTGCCCTACGGCCACAGAGATTGGGATCGGTACATACATTTTTTGACTTGATTGATTTGATTTTGAGTAATTTATTTTGAATATCATGTATTGATAACACTGTATAGCTTCAGAATCTAGGTTGTTACTGTTTTAAAAAGTGGGCTATCGAGGAGTACACACCGTAGCAAAACGTTTTGCAACGAAAGCGTTTCTTATTGGACAAATTCAGGGTAGTCTCTCCCTGTTTTGACCTGTTTACCTCCATTTGGTTCCTAGCGAAGACACTCCAATTTCTGTTCCAAACTATAACTGAGAACATGTTCCACATTACTCCAAGATTGGTGCCCTCAAGCAAAATAGTGATTGGAGGGAGAGCTAAGAATGGAGCCGGCCGTGGTATCAACATCAATAACAAATAATCTCTCCAATGAGAAGACAGAATTGATCAAATGTGTTAAGAAGTAAATCATTTCAAAGCGAACGTACACTGAGGTAGAAAAACTCAATTAGAAACAGTGACAGTCGAAGAAGAAAAGTATTGTGGAACTTGGGCCCAAGAGTTCCAGATTTGTCAAATGACTAAAGTAGAATGGCAGTTAGTCAATAAAGCCCAGGGGATGGCAGAGTACTATTAAATAGAAATTACAGGCAGTAGAAATGTGTTTTCCCAGGGTTTGGTTGTTTTTGGCCATTCTGGGCACCTCTCGATGCCTGTCAGAGTGTGCACCAATGATATCTCCTTCTTCTTGAAGGGTGCACTTGTTCACTTCCCTTCATGGATTTGAAAGGAAATTACTGGCAAATGAAAACCCCATCTGACCGGTGCCAACACCAATCCAGTGTTTGTACATTTCTGGGATGTAATGAACGAGTGTACACTTCAGGAGGCAGGATAGATGATTGGGACGTACCCTAGGTTTAGTGAGAGGTTAGTGAGCGTGCTACGGAGAAACGTGTTTCCCATCACATCAGTGCCACCCTCAATCAGATTGATTAGTGTTGCCTGCTTTAAGAGGAGAGTAGCTGCCCCCCGCTGTGCTGAGGCCTTTAGCAGCTTTCACACACAGCACGACTGCTCACAACTTCAGATGAGATGAGCAACGGCTTCACTCACAGGTGAGTCCAGGGTGCACTCACAGTATCTCCTTTCAGTGTCTGGGGATAAGTGTGTTTTAGTACTAATTTGGCACGTCACAGATTTCTGATCACTCCATTTTGAGGTTTTGAACAACTATTTTTGCTGCACTTCAGACTACGACACTGAGTAGGGATTTTTGCCTTCTGGCAATTTGTAAGGTACAGATTAAATGCATTGTATTGTGTATTAGTAACCTTTGACACTTGGTGAAACAAATATTGTTTTATAAGATCATTATTGCAACTTCACTGAAAAGCAATAACATCCTGGGAAAGCCATGACCTGTCTGAGCTCCTGAGGCAAAGCATAGAGAGAGCGAGAGAAAGAATTTACAAAAAAACAGAGCAAACTAGAATGCTATTTGGCGCTAAACAGAGAGTACACAGTGGCAGAATACCTGACCACTGTGACTGACCCAAAATGAAGGAAAGCTTTGACAATGTGCAGACTCGGTGAGCATGACTATTTCCCAAAACTGACTGTATGGGTATCTCTGTCAAAGTAGTCTCGATGTCTTTCCATTTGGATTCATATTCTGAATTGCACCAACACACCAGGGGTCTCAGTTGGGCTGACACATAATAATCTTTTAGGTTTGGTAAGGCCACACCCCCACAGTTTGTTGGTAACTGTAATGTTGTATATCTAGATCTTGGTCTCTTACTGTTCCAGATAAACCTTGATATTGTTTATCCTAAACTAAACTGTTTAGGTGGGATTTCTATGAGCAGTGATTGGAACAAATACAGTAACCTTGGCAGGATGTTCATTTTGATTGTTTAAATTCTACTACTAAGATCAAAGGGAAGTGAATTCCACCTGTCTAGGTCACCATTTATTTTCTTGTTCATGTGATTGTAATTCATGCAATAAAGTTTGGGTGTATCTTTTGGTAAATTTACTCCCAGATATTTAATGGATGAGGAGGTCCAGGTGAAGTTATACCTACTCTTCAGCTCTTCCTGTGGGGTATAATTATATACTAGGGCTTGGGTCCTGTGTACGTTAAGCACATACCCTGAATATGTTCCAAATGTTTGTAAAACATCCATCAATCTAGGTACACTTGAGCCTGGGTCTTTAAGGAATAACAGAACGTCATCAGCATACATGCATATTTTATGTTGACTGTCTCTTATTGTTATTCCCTCTAAGGTTGGGTCCTGTCTTATTGCCTGTGGTAATGGTTCGAGGTACAAGGAGAAGAGCGTGGGTGAAAGATTACAGCCTTGTCTTGCCCCTCGCTCTGGTCGGACATGAATACAGTGTTTTGATGCACTGTATCACTTCTCTGTTGAAACCAAATCTTTCCATAACTTGGAATAGGTAATCCCATCCCACTGAATCAAATGCTTTTTCTGCATCTAGACTAATTAATATTGCACTTGTCTTATTCTGAGTAATGTGGTCCATGGCATGTAGTGTTCTCCTTGTCCTGTGTCTGCCTATTTTGTATGAAACCAGTTTGATCTCCACCAATCTCCATTCTTTTGGCTATTATTGATGCATATAGTTTATAATCCCTGTTAAGAATTGTGATAGGTCTATATGAACTGCATTCTTTCTTATCTTTACCCTCTTTTGGGATTACTGATATGATGGCCTCTCTCCATGACGGTGGGGGGAGGGGGGGGGGAGACCCCCTCCCTCAGAGTCCAGTTAAAACAGGCCTTAAGTAGAGGTGTTAATTGTTCTCTGAAGGTCTTGAACCATTCTGGAGGGAAGCCATCAGGGCCTGGAGACTTGTTGACTTTTTGTTGAGATTGCTTTATTAATTTCTCCGGTGGACATTTCTAAAGGTTGTCTATCATTTTGCTCTGTCCCAATTGAGGGGAGATCAAGTGAGTTCAAAAAGTGCTCTATTGTCTGTGCATCTGCCTTCTCTGGTTGCTTGTACAGATTTGTGTAATATGATTCAAATGCATTCTGTATTTCCTCTAATTTGCATGTGATCTTTTATGTTTTGGGGTCTTTTGTTTTGAAAATGGTATTCTGTGCTGGTTGTTTCCTGAGTCTCCATGCTAGTAATTTGGTTGCCTTTGAGCCTGCTTCATAATATCGTTGTTTCAGGAACCTGAGTTTCTCTACTTCTTCTCTATAAATCTGGTCAATTTCCTGTTTTACCTTTTGAATCTCTCGTAATATAAGAGCGTCTTTGTATTGACTATGAGATCATTCTAAGTTTCTTAGGGTTTCCTGTAATTTCAGCAGTTTCTGTGCTTTAATCTTTTTCTTGAGAGATGATGTGGCTATGAACTTCCCTCTAATAACCGCCTTAGCTGCATCCCACAATATAGCAGGAGATACTTCCCCATTATCATTATTCTCCAGATAGATGTTCAATTCTGTCTTTATTGATTCCTTGAATGCTGGATCAATCTGCATGCTTGTATTAAGTCTCCATATAGTATTTATTGGTTTGCTATCAAGGTGTAGAGTTAGGTAAACTCCATTATGATCTGATAAGTCACTCTGCCCGATCCTACAATCCTCAAGCCTGTGTCTATCTGCACTGTACATGAAAAAGTAGTCTAACCTGGAGTATTCAGTGTGGCGGGCTGAGTAAAAAGTATATTCCTTATCGGTCTTGTGGGTGTCACGCCATACATCGAGCAGTCCTAGATCCTGCAGTATCCTATTAATCTTTTTAGCAACTAAATTCATTTTCCCATTTTGATTTGTGCTGTCCAATTGTGAGTTTAGTATTGTGTTAAAGCCCCCTCAACAGATAAGAGTGCCAGTGGTTTCTGTGGCAATTAAATCAAACACCTGCCTGTAGAAGACCATGTCACTCCCTTGGGGTGCGTATACATTAAATAATGTAACTTCCTTGTTATCCAGTTTACATTTAACAAGTATAAATCTGCCCTCCTTGTCTTTTATTTCTGACAAACTCAAAATTAACTGAATTTGGGATCAAGAATGTAACTCCCCTTCTACCCATTTTGTAAGAAGAAACAAAAGTGTTCCTATATCCCATTTTCTTGAGTTTCTCGTGTTCAGATGTGGATAAGTGAGTTTCCTGCCAGAATAGTATGTCACCTCTCTCCCGTTTCATCTTTGCTATTACCTTACTTCTCTTGATGGCACTCCCCAGTCCGTTTACATTGAGACTGATGACCTTACTTCTCTTGATGTCACTCCCCAGTCCGTTTACATTGAGAAGTATTACCTTACTTCTCTTGATGTCACTCCCCAGTCCGTTTACATTGAGAATTATGACCTTACTTCTCTTGATGGCACTCCCCAGTCCGTTTACATTGAGACTTATGACCTTACTTCTCTTGATGTCACTCCCCAGTCCGTTTATATTGAGACTGATGACCTTACTTCTCTTGATGGCACTCCCCAGTCCGTTTACATTGAGACTGATGACCTTACTTCTCTTGATGTCACTCCCCAGTCCATTTACATTGAGACTGATGACCTTACTTCTCTTGATGTCACTCCCCAGTCCGTTTACATTGAGACTGATGACCTTACTTCTCTTGATGGCACTCCCCAGTCCGTTTACATTGAGACTTATGACCTTACTTCTCTTGATGGCACTCCCCAGTCCGTTTACATTGAGACTTATGACCTTAAATTCCCCATCAATATAAACAAAAAACCCTGTGCACCACATCTGTCTGCTTATCATGAACCTAAAAATGAACGAAAAATCAAGAGCGATAATAAAGTAAACCAAAGTGGGAAAATATTTTGGTATTTGGACTCCCATGTCAGAGGACTGTCTCTTGCCTCTGGGGTTTGAGGGGATGAGCCTGTCCGCAGCAGGGGCCCCTCGCTCAGATATGAAAATGTGTGACGTAGTCACAAACAAGACCTGGTGGAACCGAAAATAATAAAGGCTCCTATTTTGTTGTTTATACACATCGGTTAATTACAAGTGAAAACTATATTGGTCATGCTTGCATATCATGAATCCTCCCCTTGATACGCCCTTCTGTCGCCCCGTTGTCAATGTGTCATTAATCCTTAGCTAATATATATGTTATTAACGTGACGCTACTTAGTGTGTTCGTAAAGAACACATACTTTTGGCTACTCACCCTTGTTCAGCATTGGGGGAAAATAGGGGATATATTTTACCTATTGCAATGTCAACCGTAACAACCCAAAGTCTTAACAGCTCGTGGTAACTATTAATTCTGTTAAATCTGATTCAGTGTCTTACATCTTCCCGTTGGAAATGCCTGAGTCTCTCTCGGATGTGAACGTCCTCTCACCGAGATGGTTTCGCTCTTTCTCCATGACCCTGCTTGTCAACAATGATCCATGGGAGAGCTTGCTCGAGTCTTTCCGCTGGTGATGTCGCCTTTCTCCTGGCGGTATACTCCACTGGGATACCCCTCGACTTCAGATCCTCAGCCGCCTCGTCTGCATGCTCGTATGTAACCAGGCCGTTTTCCAGAAATACCCACATT
Source organism: Oncorhynchus mykiss (assembly GCF_013265735.2). Lineage (NCBI taxonomy): Eukaryota > Metazoa > Chordata > Actinopteri > Salmoniformes > Salmonidae > Oncorhynchus > Oncorhynchus mykiss. The sequence goes on from NC_050572.1 coordinate 17,443,788, forward strand.
TTTGCCGGGAATGATGTTTGGAAGCGTATACCCTTCTCTTTAATGGCTTTCTTAATGGGGATGTATTCTTTCCTTTTCAGTATCTCTCCCGCGTAGTCATGATCAAAGAACACTCGTTGGCCTTGGAAGTTAACAGGTTTTTTCCAGGTTGCATGTAAGACTTTCTCTTTGACTGAGACTTTTAGGAACCGTACTACTATGGATCTTGGTGGGGCGCCGCTGGGGGGTTTTGAGGCCAGAGCTCGGTGTGCTCTCTCGATTCCCAGGTCAGTGTCGTCTTCAATTATGCCCTTGAATAGACCCTCCACGAAGTTGGGCATATAGTCTTTTTCTGCGCCCTCGACTACGTTATAAAGTCTAATGTTGTTTCGACATGAGAAACCTTCGAGTTCTGTCACTTTTGCCTGTAGTGCGTGTTGGCTTTTCAGTGACTGTTCAAGTATTTCCTTGACTGCGGAGTTCAATGTGTTCGTTTCCCCAATGCGCTGTTCTGCGTCCCCCATTCTTGTAGATATGCTGTGAAGTTCTAATTTGTTTCCTTCCAGTTTCTGGTTAATGTCCTTCTTGAACTTATTTAGTTACTTTCTTACATATTCTCAAAATTCCTCTCGTAAGCCTGTGAGCGCCGCGCGCAATTCCTCCTTCATCACCTCACAAGATGAGGGTTATTTTGCTGCTGCTATCTTATTTGCGCTAGCATTAGCCATCTCGGGTTCATCGACGATTATATCTTCCGCTGTCTTGTTACGGGCTGTTGTTGTAGCTCCGCGACCTTTTCCTATTTTCCCTTTTTCCATTTTCAGAGTAAATACTTGAATTTAGGGGGGGAAATACCCAACCGATGTGCAGTACGAAAAACTAGGCAGCCATTTCCTAAGTTGCGTCACCGGAAGCCCCAGTTATTAGTTTATTTATGTATTTTATGTATTATCTCTTACATTGTTAGCCCAGGAAATCTCAAGTGTTATTACATACAGCCGAGAATAATTATTGGATATGAAAGCGATGACAACTTACCAACATTATGACCAGGAATATGTCTTTTCCGAAGCGGATCCTTTGTTCGGACCTCCACCCTGGACATGGGATCTTATCCCAGAGGCCGACCCAAAACAACGCGGTTGCCGCAGGAGTGGCAGACAGAGCGGCCTACTGGTCAGACTCAGAAGGCGAGCACACCATCCATCGCTCCCGAGCATATTACTCGCCAATATCCAATCTCAAGATAACAAGGTGGATAAAATTATGGCACAAGTTGCCTTCCAGAGAGACATCAGAGATTGTAACATTCTCTGTTTCAAGGAAACATGGCTCACTCGGGATACGTTATCAGAGTCGTTACAGGCACCCGGTTTCTTCATGCATCGGGCAGACAGAAACAAACATCTCTCTGGTAAGAAGAAGGGCGGGGAATGTATGACTTATGATTAACAACTCATGGTGTAATCACAACAACATGCAGGAACTTAAGTCCTTTTCTTCATCTGACCGAGAATTCCTTACAATCAGATGCCGACCGCATTATCGTCCAAGAGAATTCTCTTCGATTATAGTCACAGCCGTCCCAAGCAGATACCTCGTCGGCCCTGAAAGAACTTCACTAGACTCTATGTAAACTGGAAACCACACATCCTGAAGCTGAATTTATTGTAGCGGGGAATTTTAACAAAGCTAACCTGAGAACGAGACTTTCTAAATTCTATCAGCATATCGAATGCGCGACACGGGCTGCTAGAATTCTGGATCCTTGCTACTCTATCTTCTGCGATGTATACAAGGCCCTCCCTTGTCCTGCCTTCGGCAAATCTGACCATGACATTTTGTTGCTCCCAGCCTATAAACAGAAACTAAAACAAAACAGGAAATGCCCGTGCTCAGGTCAATACAACACTGGTCTGACCAATCGGATTCCACGCTTCAGGATTGCTTCAATCACGTGGACTGGGATATGTTCCGGATAGCCTCAGACAACAACATTGATTTATACGCTGACTCGGTGAGCGAGTTAATTAGCAAGTGCATCAAAGATGTTGTACCCACTGTGACTATTAAAACATCTCCTAACCAGAAACCTTGGATTGATGGCAGCATTCGCGCAAAACTGAAAGCGCGATCCACTGCTTTTAATCATGGCAAGGCGACTGGAAACATGACAGAATACAAACAGTGCAGCTATTCCCTCCGCAAGGCAATCAAACAATCAAAGCGTCAGTATAGAGACAAAGTAGAGTCGCAATTCAACAGCTCAAACACAAGACCTATGTGGCAGGGTCTGCAGTCAATCACGGATTATAAAAAGAAATCCAGCCCCGTCGCGGACATCGACGTCATGCTCCCAGACAATTTAAACAACTTCTTTCATCGCTTTGAGGACAATAGAGTGCCACTGACACCAAAGCCTGTGGGCTCTCCTTCTCCATGGCCAACGTCAGTAAAACATTTAAACGTGTTAACCCTCGCAAGGCTGCCGGCCCAGACGACATCCCTAGCCGCGTCCTCAGCTGGCTGGTGTGTTTACGGACATATTCAATCAATCCCTATCCCAGTCTGTTGTCAACACATGCTTCACCCCAGGTGGTGAAGATAGGTAACAACATCTCCACCCTGCTGATCCTCAACACTGGGGCCCCACAAGGGTGCGTTCTCAACCCTCTCCTGTACTCCCTGTTCACCCATGACTGCGTGGCCATGCAAGCTTCCAATTCAATCATCAAGTTTGCAGACAACACTACAGTGGTAGGCTTGATTACCAACAACGACGAGACAGCCTACAGGGACGAGGTGAGGCTCTGGAAGTGTGGTGTCAGGAAAATAACCTCTCACTCAACGTCAACAAAACCAAGGAGATGATCGTGGACTTCAGGAAACTGCAGAGGGAGCACCGCCCCATCCACAGGACAGTAGTGGAGAAGGTGGAAAGTTAAGTTCCTCGGCGTACACATCACGGACAAACTGAAATGGTCCACCCACACAGACAGCGTGGTGAAGAAGGCACAACAGTGCCTTTTCAACCTCAGGAGGCTGAAGAAATTTGGCTTGTCACCCAAAACACTCACAAACTTTTACAGATGCACAATCGAGAGCATATGGTCGGGCTGTATCACCGCCTGGTACGGCAACTTCACCACCCTCAACCGCAAGGCTCTCCAGACGGTAGTGCGGTCTGCACAACACATCACCGTGGGCAAACTACCTGCCCTCCAGGACACCTACAACACCCGATATCACAGGAAGGCCAAAAAGATCATCAAGGACAACAACCACCTGAGCCACTGCCTGTTCACCCCGCTATCATCCAGAAGGCGAGGTCAGTACAGGTGCATCAAAGCAGGGACCGAGAGACTGAAAAACAGCTTCTATCTCAAGGCCATCAGACTGTTAAACAGCCATCACTAACATAGAGAGACTGCTGTCAACATACAGACTCAAATCTCTGAACACTAATAAATGGACTTAATAAAGGTATCACTATTCACCATAAATAACACCACTTTAATAATGTTTACATATCCTACATCACTCATCTCATATGTATATACTGCTCTATACCATCTACTGCATCTTGCCTATGCCATTTGGCCATGGCTCATCCAAATAGATAGATAGATATATATATATATATATATATATATATATATATATATATATATATATATATATATATATATATATATATATATATATATATATATATATATATATATATATATATATATATATATATATATATATATATATATATATATGCACATATTCTTATTCTTTCCTTACATTTGTGTGTATAAGGTAGTCGTTGTGAATTTTTTAGATTACTTGTTAGATATTACCACATTGTCAGAACTAGAAGCACAAGCATTTCGCTACACTCGCATTAACATGTGTATGTGACCAATAATTTTATTTGATCGATAGCGAGTGAGACAGAGAAAAAACAAGAGAATGAGAGAGAATGAGGCAGGAGGGCACAGGAGGAAGAGGTGGGAGGGAGGAGGGCACTTTGTCCCTCTTTTATCCACATATTACCAGATGCACATCAGAGCCATCAGCCACTGTGACTAATCCACTTAACAGCCCAACAGGCCTGATCAGGCCAGCACCACAGTACAGGGACAAATGGAGTGTATTCCAGGGTGACCTGCTGCTTAAATATAAACTGTGTGTGTGTGTGTGTATGTGTGAGAGAGAGATGTTGAATGCCGACACAAATACTAAACTATATGAAAATGACCAGGGAAATCATCTTCCATTAACAAATGAACAGTCTTCCCAGGAGTCTATGGACAGAATGGAACATTGTCCAGACAGACTCCATTGGGTCGAGCCACAGAGTGGTAAATGGCCTGAGATTCCCCCACGGAGGAGCGAGTGTGTGTATGAGGGAGAGTTCAGCGTGGAGAGGGAGAAAGAACCACTGTCACCTGTGTAAAGATAATAAATATGCTCAAACACAGTATGTACACAGAGTATGTACAACCAGGCAGCGACACCAGGGCGTCACTGCCGCTCATCTCACTCTCTCTCGTCTGTGGAAGAACTCTGATCCAAGAGACTGCCATGTACAGTACATAGAGAAGTCTCTCCAATTCTTCAAAATTGACTGTATAGAAAGCCATATAAAGTGTTGGTCCCATGTTTAATAAGCTGAAATAAAAGATCCCAGAAATGTTCCATACTCACAAAAAGCTTACTTCTCTCAATTTTAATTTCACAAATTTGTTTACATCCCTGTTAGTGAGCATTTATCCTTTGCCAAGATATTCCATGACAGGTGTGGCATGTCAAAAAGCTGATTAAACAGCATGATCATTACACAGGTGCACCTTGTGCTGGGTACAATACAAGGTCACTCTAAAATGCGCAGTTGTCACACAATGCCACGGATGTCTCAAGCTTTGAGGGAGCATGCACTTGGTGTGTTGACTGCAGAGTGGTTGCCAGATAATTTAATGTTAATTTCTCTGCATTAAGCCGCCTCCAACGTTGTTTTAGAGAATTTGGCAGTATGTCTAACCGGGCTCACAACCGCAGACCACATGTAACCACACCAGTCCAGGACTTCCGCATTTGGCTTCTTCAACGGCGGGATGGTCTGACATGAGCCACCCGGAGAGCTGATGAAGATGTGGGTTTGCACAATTGAAGATTTTTTGCACAAATTGTCAGAAACTCAGGGAAGCTCATCTGCATACTCGTCAACCTGAACAGGGTCTTTACCTGACTACAGTTCGACGTCATAACCGACTTCAGTGGGCAAATGCTCACCTTCGATGGCCACTGGCACGCTGGAGAAGTGCTCTTCACAGATTAATCCCAGTTTCAACTCTACCTGGCTGGCGTTGTGTAAGTCGAGCGGTTTGCTGATGTCAACGTTGTGAACAGAGTGCCCCATGGTGGCGGTGGGGTTATGGTGTTGGCAGGAATAAGCTACGGACAATGAACACAATTGCATATTATCGATGGCAATTGGAATGCAGAGATCCCGAGGCCCATTGTTGTACCATTCATCTGCCACCATCACCTCATGTTTCAGCAAATGCACAGCCAGCCCCGTGTCGCAAGGATCTGTACACAATTCCTGGAAGCTTAAAATGTGTCCCAGTTCTTCCACGGCCTGCATACTCACTAGACATGTCACCCACTGAGCACGTTTGGGATGCTCTGGGTCACAGTAGTGTGTATATATATAATTGAACTGGGACACGCTGTTCCAGTTCAATTATTTATATATTTTTTAAGGTATCTGTTACCAACAGATGCATATTTACAGTCCCAGTCATGTGAAATCCATAGATTAGGGCCTAATTTATTTATTTCAATTGACTGATTGCTTTACATGAACTGTAACTCAGTACAATCTTAGAAATTGTAGCACGTTGTGTTTATATTTTTGTTCAGTGTAGATAAAGACATGGACAATGCAACAAGAGGTCAGTTTCCTTAAATCTTTAATGTAAACAGCAGGTTGAGGGGCTTTCAGACCTAGAGACAAACATCTGAAGGTATTAAATATGGAAAATAATAAATCATATTAAAAATGTTGACTCATGATTCGCTTTTAAATGACATTTCCATGAACCTCTAAATTGACGGCCACATAGTTCTTGAAAACAAACAAACAGAGAACAACTTCCCTTTACTAAAAACGCAAACGTCCCCCATACTGACTACTCGGCAATATCACTAAATTACACCATCAGCTTAACAAAGTAGTTTTTTGTTGCTCAATATTGCTTCGAAATGTTTACAGCAGTCGTAATCGAGCCTGATTGAACGGTATCAAGTCGGAGGAAAGAGATGTGTATGTCTGAGCAAGCATATATTACAGTTATGTTTGTTTGGGTATACAGCATGGTCAAAGCAGCCGTGATATAGGATAGAAGACTTCAGGAACTTCAGAGGCAGTTTCCCGTATTGTATAACAGTGTCAGGTTTTAGAATGACACACGTATTGTAACAGTCTACACAGGATGTGAAGTATGCAGAAAGATACCTGGGAGAAAAGTGTTAATACACACTTCAACATCTTAAATACACTTGATCCTTTCTTCCTCTCAGAGACATTAGCTGCCACGTAAGTGTGAATGGGGGACCGAGCCTGCTTCTGAAATGGCACCCTATTCCCTATATAGTGCGCTACTTTATTCCCTATATAGTGCACTAAAAGTAGCGCACTATATAAGGAATAGGGTGCCATTTTGAACACACACAGAACGTTGGAGAACTAAAGACTAACGTCCCCAGCACTTCTTTATATTTTTATAAAACGCCACACCTCTCATGTAGAAAATCAACAAAACGAAAAAGGACAACCAGGCGATTATCAAAGAGAGTTTCTACAACAAACCCCAAGCAAATGGCAAATTCTTCAGTGAAGGAGGAGTGAAGAGTGAGCAGGGTTGAGGTGAGAAGAACACTGTGAAGACATCTTGGAGAGTGATGACCAAACAACAACGCTTAGAGAATGTTAGAACATCTCTGGTTTAGGACCCAAAGGACCCATATATATGCTTCCTGGTTTGGTCTCCATGGTGACGTGATGATTCAGTCAGTGGGCCACCTAGTGTCGCAAAGAGTCATTAAGCGCCGCAAACGTATTTAATCGCACCCTTTAATTCAAAAAGAAAGTTTAGCAAGTATAGCAAGAAGGAAGGAAACTAGTTCAATAGAATCCTTTTTCTGTCACTCATAATTTTCATCGTTATTAGTTTATTTTTCTTTTTTCCAGTTGCCGTTTTAGGAAAGAGAGAGTTGGTAGGTCCAGTACAGTAGCTAGGGGATTTTGATCGGTTGGTTAGTTAGTTGCAGTCATAAACAAAGTCATAGTTGCTAGGCTCCTTGGGAATTGGGGGAGGGGCCTCTGGAATCTGGATGTTCTCCAGATCGAGGAGGCGGAGCTTCATCTCCATGGAGAGTAGGGTATCCATGTCTGACTTGGTGAAGTCACTGGTCATCTCCTTTCCCAGGAGGGCGTTCAGACCGTCCGTCCACACACAGTACTGAGGAGAGACAGGAGAGGATGAGTACACAGACACACAGACAGAGACACACACAACCGTACATCAGTGTATTAACATTAAGTGTTCCACGTTGTGCTGTAGAATGGAAAACCTCCATTGACTTCCTCTCAGTCCATCTCTGAATCCTGTCATTGGCTGGGTGACTGTGCCAACTGCTCAGTGCTTACCTCATGCTTGTCCGGAGCGATGAAGTTTAAATACTCGTCTGACTCGTAGAGGACGGAGAAGGCCAGCTCCAGAACCTCCTGTAGCGAGAGGGGGAGAGAGAGACAGGGAGGGAGGGGAGAATGTGGGAGTGACAGAGTGATAGAGGGAGATAAGGAGGGAGAGAGAGCGGGGAGAAAGAGAGGAGGGGAAGGGAGAGAAGGAGAGGAGAGAGAGACAGAAGGAGGGAGCTCAAATGTAGCACTGTCACTAACATGCTAATGAGCTCCTCACCACTCTAGTGTGTGCATCCCTCCCACTGTGCCTCTATAACACGTTCTCTCCCCAGCCACTCCAACATCAGATGGTTTGGCTGTCATGCTGGGTGCCAGGGGACAGGGGACGGGACACACCGAGCAAGGGGACAGCTAGGGGACAAACTGGGATGCAAAGGCACTTTGAGACGGTTATCCAACACAGGAGAAAAGTTGCCCCTAGAGTCTAACTTAATCCTTGGAGAAAAAACACACAAAAGCTGACTTTGGATCAGATTATTGTGTTCTCCACACTGGTCAGAAGTACACAGGGGGATGCAAACAATGAGTCAGATGGGGAATGCATAGGGACACCTGAGAGAGTTCCACACAGAGAACACTGAAGGAGAGCTGATGTCTCATTTGTTAAAATCTGTTAAGGCTCCTTTGAAACAGATGTCTCTCGCTTGTCATCAAATGCCGCAGAACTAATTATAAATTCTGTAGCATATGGCACGCAACCACATAGATGGTGGAAGCGCATTGATCCAGAGCACCTACTGTATGTGTGTTCTAGTACTATGGGCCATGTTGTATTTGATTCAACACAATAGGTCAATCCAATAGGCCTGACAAACAGATATCTCTGAACTGTACCCTGGCTCTCCGTCTCCCAGACCCAGTATACTATAGAGTGATTCCACGTCCCAAATGGCACCCTGTATAGTGCACTTTTTTGACCACAACCCTATTACCTATATAGTACACTTTTGACCAACGGCCCACAGGGAATAGGGTGCCATTAGAGACGAATCCTAGATCTATGGCTGCGCTGCCCGTGACCACAGAGGTTACTTTTTGTGTCTTACAGCTTGACTAATGAATGTTGCTCCGCTCGTGTTCTCATTCAAACAGCCCAAACAAGGTCGAGTCATCCAGCCATCCAGCCAGCCATCAAGCCATCCATCCATCCATCCATCCAGGCATCCAGCCAGCCATCCATCCATCCAGTCAGCCATCCATTCAGCCAGCCAGCCCACAGACCTGTAGGCCCATTCTTTCAGACACCAGATTTATGGACAGAGTAATAAAGGTCCAGGCGAGAGAGGAGCGGTGCTCCTTTGTCTTCAAGGCTATATTTACAGGACCTAATCTGTCAGTGTCAGTAGAATGTATTGGTTTCTAGTCACTACTGAGACAGGACCTGCGGAGGCTGGGGCTTTCGTACCAGCAGACAGGCTGGCAGGACTGAACACAGCTATTTCAACTTGATTAAGATGTCTATACATAGAAGATAGAGCGATTTGGGTTTAACTTGGCTGGCATGTCAACATCTACTTTGATAGTGGGTGGATATACCTTGATATTGAGTTGGCTATCATGTTATCATATAAGGCACTGACTGATACTGACTGACTGATACACTGACATATTTTTATTTATTTAATTTAACTAGGCAAATCAGTTAAGAACAAATTCTTATTTACAATGACGGCCTAAGCCGACCAAACCCTCCCCTAACCCGGGCGATACTGGTCCAATTGTGCACCGCCCAATGGGACTCCCAATCATGGCCGGTTGTGATACAGCCCGGGATCGAAGCCGGGTCTGTAGTGACAGCTCTAGCACTGCGATGCAGTGCCTTAGACCGCTGTGCCACTCAGGAGCCCTCTACTGTACTGTTATATAAGGCACAGACACACAGACATGCAGTGCCTTAGACTGCTGTGCCACTCAGGAGCCCTCTACTGTACTGTTATATAAGGCACAGACATACAGACATGCAGTGCCTTAGACCGCTGTGCCACTCAGGAGCCCTCTACTGTACTGTTATATAAGGCACAGACACACAGAGCCTTAGACCGCTGTGCCACTCAGGAGCCCTCTACTGTACTGTTATATAAGGCACAGACACACAGACATGCTGTGCCACTCTGGAGCCCTCTACTGTACTGTTATATAAAGGCACAGACACACAGACATGCAGTGCCTTAGACCGCTGTGCCACTCAGGAGCCCTCTACTGTACTGTTATATAAAGGCACAGACACACAGACATGCAGTGCCTTAGACCGCTGTGTCACTCAGGAGCCCTCTACTGTACTGTTATATAAAGGCACAGACACACAGACATGCAGTGCCTTAGACCGCTGTGTCACTCAGGAGCCCTCTACTGTACTGTTATATAAAGGCACAGACATACAGACATGCAGTGCCTTAGACCGCTGTGCCACTCAGGAGCCCTCTACTGTACTGTTATATAAAGGCACAGACACACAGACATGCAGTGCCGTGAAAAATGATTTGCCCTCTTTCTGATTGTCTCTATTTTTTGCATATTTTTGATACTGAATGTTATCAGATCCTCAAACAAAACCTAATATTAGATAAAGGGAACCAGAGTTTTTAAATAACAAAAAAATATATACTTATTTTATTTATTTAATTAACCACGTTATGCAACACCCAATTCCCCTGTGTGAAAAAGTAATTGCACTGCATTTCTCCACCCTTATCCCTTGACTGTTTACAGGAACAATGGTGAGGTGTTTGCCCTGTCCCTGTACTATAGATTGCCCCTTTAACCTCTGTAGCCTTCTGCCCGGTGTGTTTAACTTGTCTAAAGTATGGTATCTTTAAAGCTATTTTTTTAGTTGTATTTTTATTTGTATTTTTTTTCTAGTTGAGTATATTATTTATATTGCTTTGTCTTGTCTGTGTGTGTGTATGTTCAAAACTTAATAAACAGAGTAAAAAAAATAAAAAAAAGTAATTGCACTCAATAACTGATTGTGCCACCTTCAGCTGCAATGACTTCTACCAAATGCTTCCTGTAGTTGTTGATCAGTCTCTCACATCACTGTGGAGGAATCTCAGCCCACTCTGTGCATGCACAACTGCTTTAACTCAGTGAAATTTGTTTCAAATCCTGCCACAACATCTCAATTGGGATTAGGTCTAGACTTTGACTATGCCATTCCAAAACTTCAAATTTGTTGCTTTTTAACCATTTCATGTAGACTTAATTGTGTGTTTTGGATCATTGTCTTTCTGCATGACCCAGCTGCACAGAGTGGGCTGAAATTCCTCCACAGCGATGTGAGAGACTGATCAACAACTTCAGGAAGCATTTGGTTGCAGTCATTGCAGCTAAAGGTGGCACAACCAGCTATTGAGTGCAATTACTTTTTCACACAGGGGAATTGGGTGTTGCATAACTGTGTTTATGATAAAAAATGAAATAAGTATGTAATTGTTGTGTTATTTGTTCCCTCATGTTCCCTTTCTCTAATATTAGGTTTTGGTTGAAGATCTGATAACATTCAGTTTCAAAAATATGCAAAAGTAGAGACAATTAGAAAGAGGGCAAATACATATTATATAAGGCACACAGACACAGACAGATAATGTGATATGAGACACACAGACACAGACAGATAATGTGATATGAGACACACAGACACAGACAGATAATGTGATATGAGACACACAGACACAGACACAGACAGATAATGTGATATGAGACACACAGACAGACAGATAATGTGATATGAGACACAGACATAGACAGATAATGTGATATGAGACACACAGACACAGACAGATAATGTGATATGAGGCTCACAGACACAGACACAGACAGATAATGTGATATGAGACACACAGACACAGACAGATATTGTGATATGAGACACACAGACAGATAATGTGATATGAGACACACAGACAGATAATGTGATATGAGACACACAGACACAGACAGATAATGTGATATGAGACACACAGACACAGACAGATAATGTGATATAAGACGCAGAAACACAGACAGATACTGTGATATAAGACACAGCAACACAGACAGATAATGTGATATAAGACACAGAAACACAGACAGATACTGTGATATAAGACACAGAAACACAGACAGATACTGTGATAAAAAACACAGAAACATAGACATATACTGTGATATAAGACACAGAAACACAGACAGATACTGTGATATAAGACACAGAAATACAGACAGATACTGTGATATAAGACACAGCAACACAGACAGATAATGTGATATAAGACACAGAAACACAGACAGATACTGTGATAAAAGACACAGCAACACAGCCAGATACTGTTATATAAGACACAGAAACACAGACAGATACTGTGATATAAGACACAGAAACACAGACAGATACTGTGATATAAGACACAGACAGATACTGTGATATAAGACAGACAGATACTGTGATATAAGACACAGAAACACAGACAGATACTGTGATATAAGACACAGCAACACAGACAGACAATGTGATATAAGACACAGAAACACAGACAGATACTGTGATATAAGACACAGAAACACAGACAGATACTGTGATATAAGACACAGAAACACAGACAGATACTGTGATATAAGACACAGAAACACAGACAGATACTGTGATATAAGACACAGCAACACAGACAGATACTGTGATATAAGACACAGACAGATACTGTGATATAACCTTGTTCTGCTTCAGAGCTCCCTTCTCCTTCATGTGAGGACAGTCCTTACCAGTGACCACCGCTTTGATATCGGCCACAGGCACTACGGGAGAAGGAAGAGAGGAGATAGATTAGATTTAGTGTCAACTGCTATTCTGTTGACATGCTACATTAACTACTAACAACGTCAGTAACAACCATCTTCGTCAGGCACCCTGGCACTAAACTATTATTTTGCAAGTTGCACTTAGCTAAAAAAAAAAAGAAAAAAAGAAAACTGACAGTCAGTTTGTTTTTAATTTATTTAACCTTTATTTAACCAGGCAGGCCAGTTGAGAACAAGTTCTCATTTACAACTGCGACCTGGCCAAGATAAAGCAAAGCAGTGCGACAGAAACAACAACACAGAGTTAAACATGGAATAAACAAGTGTACAGTCAATAACACAATAGAAGAAAAAAAAGTCTATATACAGTGTGTGCAAATGGCGTGAGGAGGTAAGGCAATAAATAGGCCATAGTAGCGAAGTAATTACAATTTAGAAAATGAACACTGGAGTGACAGATGTGCAGATGATGATGTGCAAGTAGAAATACTGGTGTGCAAAAGAGCAGAAAAGTAAATAAAAACAATATGGGGATGAGGTAGGTAGATTGGATGGGCTATTTACAGATGGGCTATGTACAGCTGCAGCGATCGGTTAGCTGCTCAGACAGCTGATGTTTAAAGTTAGTGAGGTTAATATAAGTCTCCAACTTCAGCGATTTTTGCAATTCGTTCCAGTCATTGACCCAGAGCAGTACTTGTGTTGCTCACATTACTCACATTTTTCCTGTAGAAGGTCATGGGACACCTCTCCCTGAGGGCTCTCCTCCAGATCTCCATAGTGCAGGACTTTATGGTTCGGAGACAGTCGACAGTACCAGAACTTATCTATAGAGAGAGAGCGAGAGCGAGAGCGAGAGAGAGAGAGAGAGAGAGAAAAAGGACCAGCATAAAGACCAACAAACCTGGTGAAACAGACACTAATACACCTGGATTGTGTATGTACTGTATAGACCAGAACCACCCAAAGCATATTTACACTACTTTCTAAAGGCAGCAACACCAAACACAACAACCCTAACACTATCCCATATGGACAGTCAGACACAGACAGTTAGTGGCACCTGATTCAGGTATGATATATGATAGACTTTATTGTCCTAGAGGGGAAATTTGTGTGATACTGCTTCCACATAAATACACAAACACATAGAATCACAGAACAACAGCCTACCATACACCCCCCTCCCAGCCAGGCCAGACTGTGACCAGGTGGCAATTCCACATGAAGCCCTACAGGCCTGGCACCAGTCCGTCTCCCTCCGTCTCCACTGCTGTTTAGCAGTTTTATTGACAGGGGGACAAAATAATGTTCAGCCTGCATCTAGGCACCCTATAGCACCTTCCCATCATCTGGAACTGTGTTCAGTGCTGTGTGGGGCTGATTGGACCTTTCTGGTCTGTCTGATGATGATCTCCTGGAAAATGTTTTCACTGTGTACCACTATGGGGCTGTGGTGTGTGATGTTCTCATGTAGAGGTCAACCGATTAATCGGAATGGCCGATTAATTAGGGCCGATTTCAAGTTTTCATAACAATTGGAAATCGGTATTTTTGGACACCGATTTTGCAGTTGTTTTTTTTAGACCTTTATTTAACGAGGCAAGTCAGTTAACACCACATTCTTATTTTCAATGACGGCCTTGGAACGGTGGGTTAACTGCCTTGTTCAGGGGCAGAACGACAGATTTTTACCTTGTCAGCTTGGGGATTCAATCTTGCAACCTTACGGTTAACTAGTCCAACGCTCTAACCACCTGTCTCTCATTGCACTCCACGAGGAGCCTGCCTGTTACGCGAATGCAGTAAGCCAAGGTAAGTTGCTAGCTAGCATTAAACTTATCTTATAAAAAACAATCAACCAATCATAATCACTAGTTATAACTATGTTGGCTGATGATATTACTAGTTTATCTAGCGTGTCCTGCTTTGCATATAATCGATGCGGTGCGCATTCGCAAAAAAGGACTGTCGTTGCTCCAACGTGTACCTAACCATAAACATCAATGCCTTTCTTAAAATCAATACACAGAAGTATATATTTTTAAACCTGCATATTTAGCTAAAAGAAATCCAGGTTAGCAGGCAATATTAACCAGGTGAAATTCATTATTAACCAGGTGCGTTCATTGCACGCACAGTCAGGGTATATGCAACAGTTTGGGCAGCCTGGCTCATTGCGAACTAATTTGCCAGAATTTCACGTAATTATGACATAACATTGAAGGTTGTGCAATGTAACAGCAATATTTAGCCTTAGGGATGCCACCCGTTAGATAAAATATGGAACGGTTCCGTATTTCACTGAAAGAATAAACTTTATGTTTTCGAAATTATATGTCATTAATATGGTCAAATCCGGAAACTAAAGGCTTGTATTTCTGTGTGTTATTATGTTATAATTAAGTCTATGATTTGATAGAGCAGTCTGACTGAGCGGTGGTAGGCACCAGTCTGACTGAGCGGTGGTAGGCAGCAGTCTGACTGAGCGGTGGTAGGCACCAGTCTGACTGAGCGGTGGTAGGCACCAGTCTGACTGAGCGGTGGTAGGCACCAGTCTGACTGAGCGGTGGTAGGCACCAGTCTGACTGAGCGGTGGTAGGCACCAGTCTGACTGAGCGGTGGTAGGCAGCAGTCTGACTGAGCGGTGGTAGGCACCAGTCTGACTGAGCGGTGGTAGGCAGCAGTCTGACTGAGCGGTGGTAGGCAGCAGTCTGACTGAGCGGTGGTAGGCACCAGTCTGACTGAGCGGTGGTAGGCACCAGTCTGACTGAGCGGTGGTAGGCAGCAGTCTGACTGAGCGGTGGTAGGCAGCAGTCTGACTGAGCGGTGGTAGGCAGCAGTCTGACTGAGCGGTGGTAGGCACCAGTCTGACTGAGCGGTGGTAGGCAGCAGTCTGACTGAGCGGTGGTAGGCAGCAGTCTGACTGAGCGGTGGTAGGCACCAGTCTGACTGAGCGGTGGTAGGCACCAGTCTGACTGAGCGGTGGTAGGCAGCAGTCTGACTGAGCGGTGGTAGGCAGCAGTCTGACTGAGCGGTGATAGGCAGCAGTCTGACTGAGCGGTGGTAGGCACCAGTCTGACTGAGCGGTGGTAGGCACCAGTCTGACTGAGCGGTGGTAGGCAGCAGTCTGACTGAGCGGTGGTAGGCACCAGTCTGACTGAGCGGTGGTAGGCACCAGTCTGACTGAGCGGTGGTAGGCACCAGTCTGACTGAGCGGTGGTAGGCACCAGTCTGACTGAGCGGTGGTAGGCACCAGTCTGACTGAGCGGTGGTAGGCAGCAGTCTGACTGAGCGGTGGTAGGCAGCAGTCTGACTGAGCGGTGGTAGGCACCAGTCTGACTGAGCGGTGGTAGGCAGCAGTCTGACTGAGCGGTGGTAGGCACCAGTCTGACTGAGCGGTGGTAGGCAGCAGTCTGACTGAGCGGTGGTAGGCAGCAGTCTGACTGAGCGGTGGTAGGCACCAGTCTGACTGAGCGGTGGTAGGCACCAGTCTGACTGAGCGGTGGTAGGCAGCAGTCTGACTGAGCGGTGGTAGGCACCAGTCTGACTGAGCGATGGTAGGCACCAGTCTGACTGAGCGGTGGTAGGCACCAGTCTGACTGAGCGGTGGTAGGCAGCAGTCTGACTGAGCGGTGGTAGGCACCAGTCTGACTGAGCGGTGGTAGGCACCAGTCTGACTGAGCGGTGGTAGGCACCAGTCTGACTGAGCGGTGGTAGGCACCAGTCTGACTGAGCGGTGGTAGGCACCAGTCTGACTGAGCGGTGGTAGGCACCAGTCTGACTGAGCGGTGGTAGGCACCAGTCTGACTGAGCGGTGGTAGGCACCAGTCTGACTGAGCGGTGGTAGGCACCAGTCTGACTGAGCGGTGGTAGGCACCAGTCTGACTGAGCGAGCGGTGGTAGGCACCAGTCTGACTGAGCGGTGGTAGGCAGCAGTCTGACTGAGCGGTGGTAGGCACCAGTCTGACTGAGCGGTGGTAGGCAGCAGCAGGCTCATATTTCTGTGTGTTATTATGTTATAATTAAGTCTATGATTTGATAGAGCAGTCTGACTGAGCGATGGTAGGCAGCAGCAGGCTCATATTTCTGTATGTTATTATGTTATAATTAAGTCTATGATTTGATAGAGCAGTCTGACTGAGCGGTGGTAGGCACCAGCAGGCTCTTAAGCATTCATTCAAACAGCACTTTAGTGCGTTTTGCCAGCAGCTCTTCGCTGTGCTTTTAGCATTGTGCTGTTTATGACTTCAAGCCTATCAACTCCGGAAATTAGGCTGGTGTAACCGATGTGAAATGGCTAGCTAGTTAGCGGGGTGCGCGCTAATAGCGTTTCAAATGTCACTCGCTCTGAGACTTGGAGTAGTTGTTCCCCTTGCTCTGCATGGGTAACGCTGCTTCGAGGGTGGCTGTTGTCGATGTGTTCCTGGTTCAAGCCCAGGTAGGAGCGAGGAGAGGGACGGAAGCTATACTGCTACACTGGCAATATTAAAGTGCCTTTAAGAACATCCAATAGTCAAAGGTCTATGAAATACAAATCGTATAGAGAGAAATAGTCTTATAATAACTACAACCTAAAACTTCTTACCTGGGAATATTGAAGACTCATGTTAAAAGGAACCACCAGCTTTCATATGTTCTCATGTTCTGAGCAAGGAACTTAAACGTTAGCTTTTTTACATGGCACATATTGCACTTTTACTTTCTTCTCCAATACTTTGTTTTTGCATTATTTAAATCAAATTGAATATGTTTCATTATTTATTTGAGGCTAAATTGATTTTATTGATGTATTATGTTAAGTTCAAATAAGTGTTAATTCAGTATTGTTGTAATTGTCATTATTACAAATACATTTAAAATCATCGGCAGATTAATCGGTATCGGCTTTTTTTTTTGGGGGGGGGGGGGGGGGGGGGTCCTCCAATAATCGGTATCGGCGTTGAAAAGTCATAATCGGCCAACCTCTATTCTCATGGGCTGTGGAATGTGATGTTCTCATGTGTCGGAGGTGGCTAGCGTGACTGATAGCACCCGGCACTGGGGTGCTATCGCCCGCTGGGCAGTTGGGGCCGGCTGGCACACAGGCTGGCATGCCTGGGCACTGTGGACAGGCCTCCTGTAGAGCAAGGCCTGGCACTTTATTCTCTACCCATTATGCATGTCCCTGGAAGAGCAGAACTAGGCTGGGGACCAGGGAGGGTTGGTTGGCGCTCGCATGGACAACACAGTCCAAATCCTAATTGCTGAGAATAGACATTTGGCAGCAGGGAGGCTGGCGCTGGTCTGTGGGGAGTGGCTGTGTCGTGCCTAGTGTAGTGGTGGTGTGAGACGACTGACTGACTGCTTAGGGAGCAGAGAGAGAGGAGAGAGAGAGCAAGAGAGAGAGAGGAGAGAGAGAGAGAGAGGTAGAGAGAAAAGAGAGGTAAAGAGAGGTAGAGAGAGGTAGATAGAGAAAGGGAGATAGAGAGGTAAAGAGAGGAGAGGGAAAGAGGTAAAAAGAGAAAGAGAGCAAGAGAGAGAGAGGAGAGAGAGAGAGAGAGGTAGAGAGAGAAAGAGGTAGAGAGAGGTAGAGAGAGGTAGATAGAGAAAGGGAGATAGAGAGGTAAAGAGAGGAGAGGGAAAGAGGTAAAAAGAGAAAGAGAGATAGGTAGAGAAAGAGAGAGAGAGAGAGAGAGGTAGAGAGAGAAAGAGGTAGAGAGAAAGAGGTAGAGAGGTAAAGAGAGGTAGAGAGAGAGAGAGAGAGAGAGAGAGAGAGAGAGAGAGAGAGAGAGGTAAAGAGAGAGCGGTAGAGAGAGAGGTAGAGAGAGAGGTAGGTAGAGAGAGAGGTAGAGAGAGAGGTAGAGAGAGAGAGGAGAGAGAGAGGAGAGAGAAAGAGGAGAGAGAGAGAGAGAGAGAGCAAGAGAGAGAGCGAGGGACAAGAGAGAAAGAGAGCGAGGGGCGAGAGAGAGGAGAGAGCGAGAAAGAAAGAGGAGAGAGAGAGAGAGAGAGCGAGAGGATTTAGACTGGAGCTATCTAGACTGGAGCTATCTCGACTGGAGATATCTCGACTGGAGATATCTCGACTGGAGATATCTCGACTGGAGACACCTCGACTGGAGACACCTAGACTGGAGACATCTAGACTGGAGACATCTAGACTGGATATATCTAGGCTGGAGATATCTAGGCTGGAGATATCTAGACTGGAGATATCTAGACTGGAGATATCTAGACTGGAGATATCTAGACTGGAGATATCTAGACTGGAGATATCTAGACTGGAGATATCTAGGCTGGAGATATCTAGGCTGGAGATATCTAGGCTGGAGATATCTAGACTGGAGATATCTAGACTGGAGATATCTAGACTGGAGATATCTAGACTGGAGATACCTAGACTGGAGATATCTAGACTGGAGATATCTAGACTGGAGATATCTAGACTGGAGATATCTACACTGGAGATATCTACACTGGAGATATCTAGACTGGAGATATCTAGACTGGAGATACCTAGACTGGAGATACCTAGACTGGAGATACCTAGACTGGAGATATATAGACTGGAGATACCTAGACTGGAGATATCTAGACTGGAGATATCTAGCCTCCAGACAGAATACTGCTCAGATTGTTGTTATTGTTTCTGTTTCCTCAGCTATTGAGATACAGCTACTCTCCAATTCACTTCAATTCATCATTTATTTCTTAACTACATAATTGACTAAGAAAATATATATTTTTATGATTTTGGATGTACTTTTGGGACACGTGATGCTTGCATACAACATAATGGCCCTTGTACCCATATTGCTTGTAATGACTTATATGTAAACATATATATCTGTATTTTCCACATACAGTAGGAACTGACACTTCCGACAGATGGCCGCCGTTCCTAGGAAACTATGCAGTTTTTTTTTTTTTTACGTGTTATTTCTTACATTAGTACCCCAGGTCATCTTAGGTTTCATTACATACAGTCGAGAAGAACTACTGAATATAAGATCAGCGTCAACTCACCATCAGTACGACCAAGAATATGTTTTTCGCGACGCGGATCCTGTGTTCTGCCTTACAAACAGGACAACGGAGTGGATCCCATGCAGCGACCCAAAAAAACGACTCCGAAAAAGAGGGAAACGAGGCGGTCTTCTGGTCAGACTCCGGAGACGGGCACACCGTGCACCACTCCCTAGCATTCTTCTTGCCAATGTCCAGTCTCTTGACAACAAGGTTGATGAAATCTGAGCAAGGGTAGCATTCCAGAGGGACATCAGAGACTGTAACGTTCTTTGCTTCACGGAAACGTGGCTCACTGGAGAGACGCTATCCGAGGCGGTGCAGCCAAAGGGTTTCTCCACGCATCGCGCCGACAGAAACAAACATCTTTCTGGTAAGAAGAGGGGCGGGGGCGTATGCCTTATGGCTAACGTGACATGGTGTGATGAAAGAAACATACAGGAACTCAAATCCTTCTGTTCACCTGATTTAGAATTCCTCACAATCAAATGTAGACCGCATTATCTACCAAGAGAATTTTCTTCGATTATAATCACAGCCGTATATATCCCCCCCCAAGCAGACACATCGATGGCTCTGAACGAACTTTATTTAACTCTTTGCAAACTGGAAACCATTTATCCGGAGGCTGCATTCATTGTAGCTGGGGATTTTAGGCTAAAGGCTAATCTGAAAACAAGACTCCCTAAATTTTATCAGCATATCGATTGCGCAACCAGGGGTGGAAAGACCTTGGATCATTGTTACTCTAACTTCCGCGACGCATATAAGGCCCTGCCCCGCCCCCCTTTCGGAAAAGCTGACCACGACTCCATTTTGTTGATCCCTGCCTACAGACAGAAACTAAAACAAGAGGCTCCCACGCTGAGGTCTGTCCAACGCTGGTCCGACCAAGCTGACTCCACACTCCAAGACTGCTTCCATCACGTGGACTGGATATGTTTCGTATTGAGTCAGATAACAATATTGACGAATACGCTGATTCGGTGTGCAAGTTCATTAGAACGTGCCGTTGAAGATGTCGTTCCCATAGCAACGATTAAAACATTCCCTAACCAGAAACCATGGATTGATGGCAGCATTCGCGTGAAACTGAAAGCGCGAACCACTGCTTTTAATCAGGGCAAGGTGTCTGGTAACATGACCGAATACAACAGTGCAGCTATTCCCTCCGCAAGGCTATCAAACAAGCTAAGCGTCAGTACAGAGACAAAGTAGAATCTCAATTCAACGGCTCAGACACAAGAGGCATGTGGCAGGGTCTACAGTCAATCATGGACTACAGGAAGAAATCCAGCCCAGTCACGGACCAGGATGTCTTGCTCCCAGGCAGACTAAATAACTGTTTTGCCCGCTTTGAGGACAATACAGTGCCACTGACACGGCCTGCAACGAAAACATGCGGTCTCTCCTTCACTGCAGCCGATGTGAGTAAGACATTTAAACGTGTTAACCCTCGCAAGGCTGCAGGCCCAGACGGCATCCCCAGCCGCGCCCTCAGAGCATGCGCAGACCAGCTGGCCGGTGTGTTTACGGACATATTCAATCAATCCCTATACCAGTCTGCTGTTCCCACATGCTTCAAGAGGGCCACCATTGTTCCTGTTCCCAAGAAAGCTAAGGTAACTGAGCTAAACGACTTCCGTCATCATGAAGTGCTTTGAGAGACTAGTCAAGGACCATATCACCTCCACCCTACCTGATACCCTAGACCCACTCCAATTTGCTTACCGCCCAAATAGGTCCACAGACGATGCAATCTCAACCACACTGCACACTGCCCTAACCCATCTGGTCAAGAGGAATACCTATGTGAGAATGCTGTTCATTGACTACAGCTCGGCATTCAACACCATAGTACCCTCCAAGCTCGTCATCAAGCTCGAGACCCTGGGTCTCGACCCCGCCCTGTGCAACTGGGTACTGGACTTCCTGACGGGCCGCCCCCAGGTGGTGAGGGTAGGCAACAACATCTCCTCCCCGCTGATCCTCAACACTGGGGCCCCACAAGGGTGCGCTCTGAGCCCTCTCCTGTACTCCCTGTTCACCCACGACTGCGTGGCTACGCACGCCTCCAACTCAATCATCAATTTTGCGGACGACACAACAGTGGTAGGCTTGATTACCAACAACGACGAGACGGCCTACAGGGAGGAGGTGAGGGCCCTCGGAGTGTGGTGTCAGGAAAATAACCTCACACTCAACGTCAACAAAACTAAGGAGATGATTGTGGACTTCAGGAAACAGCAGAGGGAACACCCCTCTATCCACATCGATGGAACAGTAGTGGAGAGGGTAGCAAGTTTTAAGTTCCTCGGCATACACATCACAGACAAACTGAATTGGTCCACTCACACAGACAGCATTGTGAAGAAGGCGCAGCAGCGCCTCTTCAACCTCAGGAGGCTGAAGAAATTCGGCTTGTCACCAAAAGCACTCACAAACTTCTACAGATGCACAATCGAGAGCATCCTGGCGGGCTGTATCACCGCATGGTACGGCAACTGCTCCTCCCTCAACCGTAAGGCTCTCCAGAGGGTAGTGAGGTCTGCACAACGCATCACCGGGGGCAAACTACCTGCCCTCCAGGACACCTACACCACCCGATGTTACAGGAAGGCCATAAAGATAATCAAGGACATCAACCACCCGAGCCACTGCCTGTTCACCCCGCTATCATCCAGAAGGCGAGGTCAGTACAGGTGCATCAAAGCTGGGACCGAGAGACTGAAAAACAGCTTCTATCTCAAGGCCATCAGACTGTTTAACAGCCACCACTAACATTGAGTGGCTGCTGCCAACACACTGACACTGACTCAACTCCAGCCACTTTAATAATGGGAATTGATGGGAAATTATGTAAATATATCACTAGCCACTTTAAACAATGCTACCTTATATAATGTTACTTACCCTACATTATTCATCTCATATGCATACGTATATACTGTACTCTATATCATCAACTGTATCCTTATGTAATACATGTATCACTAGCCACTTTAACTATGCCACTTTGTTTACATTCTCATCTCATATGTATATACTGTACTCGATACCATCTACTGTATCTTGCCTATGCTGCTCTGTACCATCACTCATTCATATATCCTTATGTACATATTCTTTATCCCCTTACACTGTGTACAAGACAGTAGTTTTGGAATTGTTAGTTAGATTACTTGTTGGTTATTACTGCATTGTCGGAACTAGAAGCACAAGCATTTCGCTACACTCGCATTAACATCTGCTAACCATGTGTATGTGACAAATACATTTTGATTTGATTTGATCTGTACTTGAAAGACAGGGGCCCCAGACTGATGCTGTTTGTCAGCTACAGGGCCTTCAGAAAGTATTCACACCCCTTGACTTACAGTGCCTTGCGAAAGTATTCGGCCCCATTGAACTTTGCAACCTTTTGCCACATTTCAGGCTTCAAACATAAAGATATAAAACTGTATTTGTTGTGAAGAATCAACAACAAGTGGGACACAATCATGAAGTGGAACGATATTTATTGGATATTTCAAACTTTTTTAACAAATCAAAAACTGAAAAATTGGGCGAGCAAAATTATTCAGCCCCTTTACTTTCAGTGCAGCAAACTCTCTCCAGAAGTTCAGTGAGGATCTCTGAATGATCCAATGTTGACCTAAATGACTAATGATGATAAATACAATCCACCTGTGTGTAATCAAGTCTCCGTAAAAAAATGCGCCTGCACTGTGATAGTCTCAGAGGTCCGTTAAAAGCGCAGAGAGCATCATGAAGAACAAGGAACACACCAGGCAGGTCCGAGATACTGTTGTGAAGAAGTTTAAAGCCGGATTTGGATACAAAAAGATTTCCCAAGCTTTAAACATCCCAAGGAGCACTGTGCAAGCGATAATATTGAAATGGAAGGAGTATCAGACCACTGCAAATCTACCATGACCTTGCCGTCCCTCTAAACTTTCAGCTCATACAAGGAGAAGACTGATCAGAGATGCAGCCAAGAGGCCCATGATCACTCTGGATGAACTGCAGAGATCTACAGCTGAGGTGGGAGACTCTGTCCATAGGACAACAATCAGTCGTATATTGCACAAATCTGGCCTTTATGGAAGAGTGGCAAGAAGAAAGCCATTTCTTAAAGATATCCATAAAAAGTGTCGTTTAAAGTTTGCCACAAGCCACCCGGGAGACACACCAAACATGTGTAAGAAGGTGCTCTGGTCAGATGAAACCAAAATTGAACTTTTTGGCAACAATGCAAAACGTTATGTTTGGCGTAAAAGCAACACAGCTCATCACCCTGAACACACCATCCCCACTGTCAAACATGGTGGTGGCAGCATCATGGTTTGGGCCTGCTTTTCTTCAGCAGGGACAGGGAAGATGGTTCAAATTGATGGGAAGATGGATGGAGCCAAATACAGGACCATTCTGGAAGAAAACCTGATGGAGTCTGCAAAAGACCTGAGACTGGGACGGAGATTTGTCTTCCAACAAGACAATGATCCAAAACATAAAGCAAAATCTACAATGGAATGGTTCAAAAATAAACATATCCAGGTGTTAGAATGGCCAAGTCAAAGTCCAGACCTGAATCCAATCGAGAATCTGTGGAAAGAACTGAAAACTGCTGTTCACAAATGCTCTCCATCCAACCTCACTGAGCTCGAGCTGTTTTGCAAGGAGGAATGGGAAAAAATGTCAGTCTCTCGATGTGCAAAACTGATAGAGACATACCCCAAGCGACTTACAGCTGTAATCGCAGCAAAAGGTGGCGCTACAAAGTATTAACTTA
This sequence comes from Oncorhynchus mykiss, assembly GCF_013265735.2. Taxonomy (NCBI): domain Eukaryota; kingdom Metazoa; phylum Chordata; class Actinopteri; order Salmoniformes; family Salmonidae; genus Oncorhynchus; species Oncorhynchus mykiss. The sequence continues at coordinate 17,468,096 of NC_050572.1, forward strand.
AGGGGGCTGAATAATTTTGCACGCCCAATTTTTCAGTTTTTGATTTGTTAAAAAAAGTTTGAAATATCCAATAAATGTCATTCCACTTCATGATTGTGTCCCACTTGTTGTTGATTCTTCACAAAAATGTGGCCTGAAATGTGGCAAAAGGTCGCAAAGTTCAAGGGGGCCGAATACTTTCGCAAGGCACTGTATTAAACATTTTGTTGTGTTAGAGCAATGAATTCAAAATGGATTAAATAGATTTTTTCAGAAATATCTAATTTACATAAGTATTCACACCCCCATGTCAATACATTGTTAGAATCACCTTTGGCAATGATTACAGCTGTGAGTTTTTCAGTGACACAAATCTCAATTTATTCCATTTTAAATTCAGGCTGTAACACAACAAAATGTGGAAAAAGTCAAGGGGTGTGAATACTTTCTGAAGGCCCTGTAGATACTCAGCTTTTAGAGACTCTCTAATACTATCCCTGCCTCACACTTAGCGATTTGTATACGTATATTGTATGTGGAAATATGATTTGAGAGGAGTCCTTTAGGAATGAAGCACTTAGAAAGTGCCGGGTGGAGGTGTGGATCTGCAGTTATACTAATTATTCAGTTGTGTTCACTACAGTGTGGTGGCAGACAGCCAACAGCCCACAGGCCCTGGGCTGGGACGACAGCGCTTCCAGGGCACCTCAACAATACGTAACCTGTGTGTGCATGTGTGTGCGTGCATGAGAGAGAGCGCGAGAGAGACAGAAGCGGTTTATGTCTGTGCAGGGGAGAGACGGAGGAGGACAGGGAGAGACCGAGGAGGACAGGGAGAGACGGAGGAGGACAGAGAGAGACGGAGGAGGACAGAGAGAGACGGAGGAGGACAGAGAGAGACGGAGGAGGACAGAGAGAGACGGAGGAGGACAGAGAGAGACGGAGGAGGACAGAGAGAGACGGAGGAGGACAGAGAGAGACTGAGGAGGACAGGGAGAGACGGAGGAGGACAGAGAGAGACGGAGTCTGGTCTCGGGTGGGAGATTTAATCCTCTCCGGCTGTGAAAGGCACCACATTATAGCGGTGCTAACCGATAAGGCCTCTGTGCTGTGCTCTCCTTTCTCCCTGCTGTGTCCAGGCCTACGCGCCAGCCAGTCAGTCAGTGTGAAAAAGGATATTAGGCTCAATGCTCCCCAAACACTCCACTCTGAAGTGTAAACGCTTCATATGTCCTCCAGCTCCACAGGGAAAGGATGAACAGGCTTCCATTCCACCGCCACAGTTAAATCAAGGACAGGGAGATATGTGCTATGTCCCAAATGGAACTCTATTCCCTGTAAAGTGCACTACTTTTGACCAGGACCAATAGGGCGCTGGTCAAAAGTAGTGTACTATATAGGGAATAGGTTGCCATTTGGGAACACATCCATAAACTAAGCTTCTACTGAAAGGAGGGATTTTGATGTTACTGTTAATAAAAGCTATGTAGAATGTCATGGGACCTGGGACACACGACGCCAACAAACGCCCAGACAAAAGAGGAGTCACTAACAGATAAAACGCCCTACATTTCCCCCAGACATCCGATACATCCGCAGCACTGAAGGAACTGGTTCTATCTGGGTCCAAAGGTTCTGAAGAGTCACAATAACCAACTTCATGTCTATTCCAGAACTCTGAGATGACCGGGGAAGAGCTTCAGAAGCCCGGCCGGGAATTTAATTAGGCCGTTCCTCCATTAGTGAAATCGATTCATGCACTTCAGAGCAATGAGGTTCAGTGGAACTGTAGAGCTGGGGACAGAAACCGTTCCAGACAAAAAGGTAAGGGCCACACAGCTCAGATATTAGCTGCTTTTTGAAGCAGTAGGATGTCTTAGTAAATTCCTGACACTGTTAAACACTGACTACACAAAACATTAAGGACACCTGCTCTTTCCTTGACATAGACTGATCAGGTGAATCCAGGTGAAAGCTATGATCCCTTATTGATGTCACTTGTTACATCCACTTCAATCAGTGTGGATGAAAGGGGGGAGACAGGTTAAAGAAGGATTTTTAAGTCTTGAGACATGGATTGCGCAATTCAATATTAGGAAGGCGTTCTTAATGTTTGGTTTGGCACACACATGTTTGTGTGTGTGTATGTGTGTGTTTTCTTGATTCACAGCGACAGAGCCATTACTGACAGTCCAAGTAAGTTGTGTGTGTGCGTGTGTGTGTGTGTGTGTGTGTGTGTGTGTGTGTCACCCCCACCTTGCCTCCGGCGGCTGCTGATCTTCCTGAAGCAGGTTCCGTCACACAGACGGTTGAGCCTCTGTTGTTTGATCAGCTCCATGATCTCTGGCTGGATCTTCTCCCGCAGCTCCCTACGGACAAGACAGAGAAACAGTCAGTCAGTCACAGAGAGAACAGGAAACAGTCAGTCAGAAACACAGGGACCAGTCAGTCAGTAACACAGGGACCAATCAGTCAGAAACACAGGGACCAGTCAGTCAGTAACACAGATACCAGTCAGTCAGTAACACAGGGACCAGTCAGTCAGTAACACAGATACCAGTCAGTCAGTAACACAGGGACCAGTCAGTCAGTAACACAGATACCAGTCAGTCAGTATCACAGGAACCAGTCAGTCAGAAACAGAAACCAGTCAGTCAGTAACACTGAAACCAGTCAGTCAGTAACACAGAGACCAGTCAGTCAGTAACGCAGGAATCAGTCAGTCAGTAACGCAGGAATCAGTCAGTCAGAAATGCAGGGACCAGTCAGTCAGTAACAGAGACCAGTCAGTCAGTCACACAGAGACCAGTCAGTCAGTCACACAGAGACCAGTCAGTCAGTCACACAGAGAAAACAGAGACCAGTCAGTCAGTCACACAGAGGCCAGTCAGTCAGTGTAACAGAGAAAACAGAGACCAGTCAGTCAGTAAGAGAGAGACCGGTCAGTCAGTAAGAGAGAGACCAGTCAGTCAGTCACACAGAGAAAACAGGAACCTGTCAGTCAGTAACGCAGGAACCAGTCAGTCAGTAACAAAGATACCAGTCAGTCAGTCACACAGAGACCAGTCAGTCAGTCACACAGAGACCAGTCAGTCAGTCACACAGAGACCAGCCAGTCAGTAACACAGAGACCAGTCAGTCACACAGAGACCAGTCAGTCAGTAACACAGAGACCAGTCAGTCAGTGTAACAGAGAAAACAGAGACCAGTCAGTCAGTAAGAGAGACCAGTCAGTCAGTCGCACAGAGACCAGTCAGTCAGTAACACAGGAATCAGTCAGTCAGAAACGCAGGAACATGTCAGATAGTAACAGAGACCAGTCAGTCAGAAACGCAGGGACCAGTCAGTCAGTAACGCATGAACCAGTCAGTTAGTAACAGAGACCAGTCAGTCAGTAAGAGAGAGACCAGTCAGTCAGTCACACAGAGACCAGTCAGTCAGTAAGAGAGAGACCAGTCAGTCAGTGTAACAGGGAAAACAGAGACCAGTCAGTCAGTAAGAGAGAGAGATAGAGACTCACTGGAACAACACACACTGGGTTTTGTCCCAAATGGCACCCTATTCCCTGGTCAAAATAGTGCACTATTTAGGGCAGGGGCAGTCAACTCTTACCCTATGAGGACCGGAGCCTGCTGGTTTTCTGTTCTATCTGATCATTAATTGCACCCACCTATTGTCCCAGGTCTAAATCAGTCCCTGACTAGAGGGGAATCCCCCACCTATTGTCCCAGGTCTAAATCAGTCCCTGACTAGAGGGGAATCACCCACCTGGTGTCCCAGGTCTAAATCAGTCCCTGACTAGAGGGGAATCCCCCACCTGTTGTCCCAGGTCTACATCAGTCCCTGACTAGAGGGGAATCACCCACCTGGTGTCCCAGGTCTAAATCAGTCCCTGACTAGAGGGGAATCACCCACCTGGTGTCCCAAGTCTAAATCAGTCCCTGACTAGAGGGGAATCACCCACCTGGTGTCCCACGTCTAAATCAGTCCCTGACTAGAGGGGAATCACCCACCTGGTGTCCAGGTCTAAATCAGTCCCTGACTAGAGGGGAATCACCCACTATCCCAGGTCTAAATTAGTCCCTGACTAGAGGGGAGTCACCCACCTGGTGTCCCAGGTCAAAATCAGTCCCAGGTCTAAAATCAGTCTCAGTCACAGGCTGAGGCAAACTGGAATTAGGCACACTAACCAGACAACCTATTAGAATAGAACTGCACTGTTCAAACTGGAATTAGGCACACTAACCAGACGACCTATTAGAATAGAACTGCACTATTCAAACTGGAATTAGGCACACTAACCAGACAACCTATTAGAATAGAACTGCACTATTCAAACTGGAATTAGGCACATTAACCAGACAACCTATTAGAATAGAACTGCACTATTCAAACTGGAATTAGGCACACTAACCAGACGACCTATTAGAATAGAACTGCACTATTCAAACTGGAATTAGGCACACTAACCAGACGACCTATTAGAATAGAACTGCACTATTCAAACTGGAATTAGGCACACTAACCAGACGACCTATTAGAATAGAACTGCACTATTCAAACTGGAATTAGGCACACTAACCAGACGACCTATTAGAATAGAACTGCACTATTCAAACTGGAAACATAAACAACCGACTCTGTCCACACACAAAGCATTATGAGTGCTAGGACCACATATGGTGAGGTGGGAAAACATAAGAGGAAAACGCACGCACACACACACACACACACACACACACACACACACACACACACATCCAATCCCCCGGAGCGAGATGCACAGCCCCCTGCAGTGATCTGTCATTTAGCCTAGCATGTAGGTTTCTCTGCATGCTCTTCCTCTGCATATAAAAGCTCTGAACACAGCCCCTAACATCTAGCAAACATGAATTATAAATAAAACCTCCTCTGACTGGGGAAACACGCGGGCCCACATAGTCCATGACTTCCCAGCCAGTCAGGACGCTGCTGTGGAAAAAACAACCTATCAGAGGGCTGCTGTGGAGAGGACTGTCGAATCAGATTTTCTTTCTCATTAGGTCAGGCTCTCTGTGCCTTTCCCTAGCAATTATTTCCACTGGCTCTGTGCTTTCTGATTGTCAGTGGACTACGTCATTACATTGATCTGTAGTTGGATGTTGAGTAGACATACATGTAAGGTTGAAGTTTCCCCTAGGTACAGATCGAGGATCAGCTTCCTCTCCCCAAATCCTAGTTAGGAAAATGCTAAACTGACCCGAGATCAGCATCTAGGGGCAACTTCAGCCTACTCTGATATCTGTCGGTGGGAGGGAACGCTAAGGATTCAGTTACTCCACATAGTGAAATCATCTTTGTCTGTCATCCTGTCTGTGTCTCAGACTTTGTCTGTCGTCCTGTCTGTGTCTCAGACTTTGTCTGTCGCCCTGTCTGTGTCTCAGACTTTGTCTGTTGCCCTGTCTGTGTCTCAGACTTTGTCTGTTGCCCTGTCTGTGTCTCAGACTTTGTCTGTCGCCCTGTCTGTATCTCAGACTTTGTCTGTCGCCCTGTCTGTATCTCAGACTTTGTCTGTCGGCCTGTCTGTATCTCAGACTTTGTCTGTCGGCCTGTCTGTATCTCAGACTTTTGGCACTGCCATTTTATAAATCAGATTCATTGCAGCTCAATCTCATTCACTCTTCACCTCTGAAAAGCACCCAAATGAGCTCTTTCAAAGGCTACATACTGTAGATAAATCTCTGCGATGGCTTGTATCAAATGTTCCTGGACACAGAGTATAGAGTGGCAGGACCCACTGAGATGGGAGTGGAATCCAAATAGAAATGGAAACGTACTTCATTATTGAAGCGTGAAATATTGAACCAAATTATATGGAGGACTCAATAATGAATTATACATTACTTTTCTCCCCTTCTATACAGTTACTGTATTGTAGATTTCATTAGGTAAAGCTGTACATTGAGTGCACTACTTTTGACCTAGGGCCCTATGTAGGAAATCTGGAACCAACCTGGAACCATATGAGACGCATTACACCCTGATGAAGACAGCTTGGCTGTCGAAACGTTGGTAATTAAATGCTTGCATCTGAGCTCCTAGAGTGTGCGGCTCTCTTTTATTTTCAAACCATATGAGATGCAGCCTAACACCTTCTCTCATAAATGTTTCCTCTGCACTAATGAATGTAATATTCATTCTTGTTAAGACCCTGTTTATATGAGCTGGTCTAATTTGAGTGAGTGCCCTTACAGAAGGTAAATGTTACACAGGTCTTTCTTTCCAGCACATTGCAATCCTAAGGTTTGAACAACCCTACGTCCCAAACATCTGACGCTTACCGTCTAAAAGCTAAAACCATTTCCCCTCCCTCATTTCTCCAATAACAATTACCCTTTCACATGATCAATATCAGCTCGATACATGCCACTGTCCGGTTCTTCAGAGACCAAGCTGGCTGCATGAAATTATTTTCAATGCCGCTAGATGCTAAATTCCTTAAAATACAGTGACAGGACAAACAATGTCCTTCATTATTATGACTTTATCCATTAGCAGTTAATGAGTGCTTTAATAGAACTGAACATACACTCTCTCTCGTCTGATGCACTATAAGACCGTAATGGAGGATTCACTCAGAACACCATTTGTAGACAAATTCGATTTTAATGCAGATTTTCAATCCTGAGGGGAACCGAACGCAGGTGTGCTGTGCCAATAGCCGACATTATATGAACAAATGGATAAAGGATGGAAATGAGAGAGGGTGGAGGGACGTTTTATTAAATTAGTATTAACTAACGTGTTTCCTTTCTTCCACAGTCATATTGTCTCTTGTTCCCTTTGTTTTCGTTTGTTTTTGGACTGGGTAAAGGATGGGGCATGAGGACATCCATGTCATGAATATTAGCAGCTATTTCCTTTCTGCCTCAATGTTTTTGTCTTCTTTTAATGAAGGATTGGGGACATCTAGACAGTGATATCACTGACTGCTGTGTCCTTCTCAAGCAGTTCCATCTTTTCCAATTGAGAGGACCATCACGCACGGTAGCCTGGCGGGTAGGATCGAATCCCCGAGCTGACAAGGTAAAAACCTGTTGCTCTGCCTCTGAGAAAGGCAGTTAACCCACTGTTCACCGGGAGCCGATGACGTTGATTAAGGCAGCCCCCCCACACCTCTCTGATTCAGAAGGGTTGGGTTAAATGCGGAAGACACGTTTCAGTATTTATTTAACCTTTATTGAACTAGGCAAGTCAGTTAAGAACAAATTCTTATTTACAATGACGGCCTACCCCGGATGACGCTGGGCCAATTGTGAGCCGCCCTTTGGGACTCCCAATCACGGCTGGTTGTGATACAGCCTGGAATCGAACCAGGGTCTGTAGTGATGCCTCTAGCACTGGGATGAAGTGCCTTAGACCGATGCGCCACTCGGGATGTATTCAGTTGTACAATTGACGAGGTATCCCCCTTTCCCATCCTCTCTCACACACGCACACACACACACACACAGTAGACTCACAGGATGGGGCGGGACTGGAAGTCTTCTTGATTCATCCTCTCAGACTGGCGTATCTTCAGGATCTCAGTGTAACTCAGGTTCTGCAGGCGACTCTTCAACTGGTCCAGGGAATTAGGCTTCTGTGTCAGCGCTCGCATGATCTGCTCTCTTACCACCTGCATCACCTGGGAGGAGAAGAAAGAGGGGGATTTAGAGGAGTGGAGAGGTGGAAAGACCTTGGATGTCTGGATAGGAGGTAGAGAGAGAAGGAAATCTAGGTTACACATATGGGGCTGGTTTCCCAGATACAGATTTATTTTAGACCTGGTTTAGAAAGCATTCTCAATGGAGGTTCTTAATTAAAATAGATTTTTTGGACTAGGATGAATCTCTGTTTAGGAAACCGTCCCATGATGTGATGGAAAGATGCCATTTTATGAAGGCACTTTGGATGGAATATTTGTATTACTTGCACACAGCTATTAGAATATATATCAAAGATGTCTCAGTGGACATTTTCAGATCACTTTTTGGAGCTCTCAGGCAAACATCCCACCTCAAAACGTATCTGCTCTACAGGATGTTTGCAGAGCTCAGGAGAATAGCAGGAGCGGAGCGGGAGAGACACGATGTGAGAAGGGGAGGAAGTGAATGCCTGCGGCAGAAAGCCAAACGAACAAGCAAATTATCAGCATATCAAAGAACCTGTCAGTCTGGGACGACACAGGCTGCTGTCACGCTCCAAAGGCCTCGTCAGTGTCCCAAAAGGCACCATATTCCATATATAGTGCACTACTTTTGAACAGAGCCCAATGGGCCCTGGTCAAAAGTAGTTCACTACATAGGGATGGCAGCCGCTGTTTGCTCTGACTGTAGGAGCAGTGCGATCAGCGCTCACACAATTAGAGCTCAAATCTTCGAGCGAGCCAGGTACACTAAACATGCACATTTATTAAACAGGAATTTAACAGGAGACAATTGCATCATTGATATCTAGATGACCACAGATCACACCAATAACATGTTCTACTGAATGGAAAGTGTAACATGCTGTTATGACTGTAGAATAAACTCCTCTGTGACCCATGTCGCAGACACCGATCCCTCGCTTCCGGATGAGCTAAACACCTCCTCCGCTTCGAGGAAAAAGTGCTGCCAACACAGACCCCCTCAGCTCAATAGGACTGTTCTCATTCTCTGTGGCTGACGTGAGCACGTCATTTAAGCGTGTTAACCCTAATGAGGTTGCCGGCCCAGACGGAATCCAAGTCACGTCCTCAGAGCATGTGCAGACCAGCTGGCTGGAGTGTTTACGGACATATTCAATCTCCCCATATACCAGTCTGTTGTACCCACTTGCTTCAAGATGTTCACCATTGTTTCTGTACAAGAAAGCGAAGGTAACTGAACTAAATGACTATCGCCCCGTAGCACTCACTTCTGTCATCATGAAGTGCTTTGAGAGGCTAGTTAAGGACCATATAACCTCCACCTTACCCAACACCCTAGACCCACTACAATTCACATACTGCCCCAACAGATTCATGGACAACGCAATCTCCATTAAACTCCACACCGCCCTATCCAACCTGGACAAGAGAAATACCTTTGTAAGAATGCTGGTCGTCAGCTACAGCTCAGTGTTTAACACCATAGTGCACTCCAAGCACATCACTAAGCTCAAGGCCCTGAGTCTAAAGCCCTCCGTGCACAAGTCCTGGACTTCCTGATGGGATGACCCCAAATGGTGAAGGTAGGCAACACCACCTCCGCCACGCTGATCCTCAACACCGGGGCCCCACAGGGGTACGTGCTCAGCCCCCTCATGTACTCCCTGTTCACCCATGACTGTGAAGGAAAATAACTTCTTCCTCAACTAAACGAAGGAGCTGATCATGGACTACAGGAGCTAGTAGCGAGAGCATGCCCCCATCCACATCGACGGGGCCGCAGTGGAGAGTTTACAAAAGTCCTCGGCGTGCACATCACTGACGACCTGAAATGGTCCCTTCACACAGACAGTGTGGTGAAGAAGTCGCAACAACATCAGGAGGCTGAAGAAATTAGTCTTGGCCCCTAAAACCCTCACAAACTTCTACAGATGCACTATTGAGAGCATCCTGTTGGGCTGTATCACCGACTGGTACGGCAACTGCACCGCCCGCATCCTCAGGGATCTCCAGAGGGTGGTGAGGTCTACCCGACTCATTATCGGGAGCACACTGCCTGCCCTTCAGGACAACTACAGCACCCGGTGTCACAGGAAGCCAAAAAGAACATCAATAACCTCAGCCATGGCCACTTCACCCCACTAAAAAGAGGAGACAGTATAGGTGCATCAAAGCTGGGACTAAAAGACAGAAGCTGTTTATCAAACTCCAGGCCATCAGAATGTTAAATAAACACCACTAGCCTGCCTCCACCGAGTACCCTGCCTTGAACTTTGGTCATGGGTACTAGCTGGCTACCACCCTAAAGTCATTGGACTGTTGTTTAACTTGGGTCAAATATTTCAAGTAGCCTTCCTCCTGACAGAGCTGGTGTAACTGAGTCAGGTTTATAGGCCTAGGTATAGGATGGCAACAACAACTGCCCGAGTTACACCAGGAATGCACAATCCCTCCATCAGTCCTCAGACTGTCCGCAAATAGGTTGAGAGAAGCTGGACTGAGGGCTTGCAGGTCTGTTGTAAAGGCAGATCCTTACCAGACATCACCGGCAACAACATCGCCTATGGGCACAAACTCACCGTCGCTGGACCAGACAGGACTGGCAAAAAGTGCTCTTCACTGACCAGTCACGGATTCGCGTTTATCATCAAAGGAATGAGCGTTACAGTCCCATTGAGCACGTCTGGGACCTGTTGGATCGGAGGGTGAGGGCTAGGGCAATTCCCCACAGAAATGCTTCGGGAACATGCAGGTGCCTTGGTGGAAGAGTGGGGTAACATCTCACAGGAAGAACTGGCAAATCTGGTGCAGTACTTGAGGAGGAGATGCACTGCAGTACTTAATGTAGCTGGTGGCCACACCAGATACTGACTGTTACTTTTGATTTTGACCCCCCCCTTTGTTCAGGGACACGTTATTCCATTTCTGTTAGTCACATGTCTGTGGAACTTGTTCAGTTTATGTCTCAGTTGTTGAATCTTGTTATGTTCACACAAATATTTACACATGTTAAGTTTGCTGAAAATAAATGCCGTTAACAGTGAGAGGACGTTTCTTTTTGATGAGTTTACACATGGGGGCTTGAGTCTCTATTCAATCACCAAGTGTGAGGCAGGAACAGTATTAGGGAGTCTCTAAAAGCTGAGTATCTACAGTGTTTTCAGAAAGTATTCACACTCCTTGACTTTTTCCACATTTATTTGTATTACAGCCTGAATTTAAAATTGATTAAAAGTGGGATTTTGCGTCATTGGCCTACACACAATAACCCATAATGTCAAAGTGGAATTTTATTTTTAGAAATTCATTTTACAAATTCATAAAAAATGAAAACCTGGGTCTCCCCAGTGGCACAGTGTTCTAAGGGACTGTATCGCAGTGCACGCTGTGCCACTGGAGATTCTGGGTTTGAGTCCAGGCTCTGTCGCAGCAGGCCGCAACCGGGAGACCCATGGGGTGGCGCACAATTGGCCCAGCGTAGTCCGGCTAAGGGGAGGGTTTGGCCGGCAGGGATATCCTTGTCCCATCACACACTAACGACTCCTGTGGCAGGCCGGGTGCAGTGCACGCTGACACGGTCGCCAGGTGCACCGTGTTTCCTCCAACACATTGGTGCGGCTGGCTTCCAGGTTAAGCGGGCGTAGTGTCAAGAAGCAGTGCGGCTTTGCTGGGTTGTGTTTTGGAAGACGCACAGAGAGCTCCGGAGTTGCAGCGATGAGACAAGACTGTAACTTCAAATTGGATACCACGAAATTGGGGAAAAAAAGTGGTAAAAATAAATAAATAAATAAATGAAAAGCTGAAATGTCTTGAGTCAATAATTATTCAACCTCTTTGTTATGGCAATCCTGTACAGAATAAAAATATTCCAAAACATGCATCCTGTTTGCAATAACGCACTAAAGTAAAAACTGCAAAAAAATTAACTTTATGTCCTGACCACAAAGCATTATGTTAGGGGCAAATCAAAACAACACATCACTGAGTACCATATTTTCAAGCATGGTGGTGGCTGCAGCATGTTATGGGTATGCTTGTCATCGGCAAGGACTTTTTAAAATTAAAATAAACGGAAAAGAACTAAGCAAACTAAGCAAAATCCTAGAGGAAAACCTTGTCCAGTCTGCTTTTCAACAGACACTGGGAGACAAATTCAGCTTTCAGCAGGACAATAACCTAAAACACAAGACCAAATATACACTGGAGTTGCTTACCAAGACGAAATGTAATGTTTGAGTGGCCTAGTTGAAGTTTAGACTTATATCGTCTTGAAAATCTATGCCAAGACTTGAAAATGGCTGTCTAACAATGATCAAGAACCAACCTGACAGAGCTTGAATTTGAAAATGAATAATGTGCAAATATTGTACAATCCACGTGTGCAAAGCTCATAGAGATTTTAGATTATTCAAAGTAGCCAACCTTTGCCTTGATGACAACTTTGCACACTCTTGGCATTCTCTCAACCAGCTTCACCTGGAATGCTTTTCCAACAGTCCTGAAGGAGTTCCCACATATGCTAAGCACTTGTTCGCTGTTTTTCCTTCACTCTGCGGTCCAACTCATCCCAAACCATCTCAGGTCGGGCGATTGCGGAGGCCAGGTCATCTGATGCAGCACTGATGTCTTCACGATTATTCTACAATGTAGAAAATACAAAAAATAAAGAAAAAGCCTGGAATCAACCCTGGAATGTGTCCAAACATATATATACACACAGTACCAGTCAAAAGTTTGGACACACCTACTCATTCCAGGGTTTTTCTTTATTTTTACTATATTCTACATTGTAGAATAATAGTGAAGACATCAAAACTATGAAATAACAAATATGGAATCATGTAGTAACCAAAAAAGTGTTAAACCAATCAGAATATATTTGAGATTTTTCAAAGTTGCCACCCTTTGCCTTCATGACAGCTTTGCACACTCTTGGCATTTTCTCAACCAGCTTCATGAGATAGTCAACTGGAATGCATTTCAATTAACAGGTGTGCCTTGTTAAAAGTTCATTTGTGGAATTTCTTTCCTTCTTAATGTGTTTGAGCCAATCAGTTGTGTTGTGACTAAGGTAGGGAAGCCTTCAAATAAAAGAACACCTTCCCTACAGTCAAAAGTTGAGGATGTTCAGTGATGTTTTGGGGTTGCTTTTCTGCCTCTGGCACTGGATGCCTTGAACGTGTGCATGGCATCATGAAACCAGGAGAATACCAAGGCATTTTGGAGCATAATGTCGGACCCAGTGTCAGCAGGACAATGACCTCAAACACACTTCAAAAAGCACCCAGGAATGGTTCAAGACAAAACACTGGACTGTTCTGAAGTGGCCACCAATGAGTCCAGATCTAAATCCCATTGAAAACATGTGGAGAGATCTGAAAACAGCAGTTAGGAGAAGGCACCCTTCTAATCTGGGAGAACTGGAGCAGTTTGACCAAGAGGAGGGGCCAAACTGCCAGTACAGAGGTGCAGGAAGCTTTGCAGTTACTTTGACCAAAGGCTGTGCTACCAAATATTAAGTCTCGGATGACAATCATTTTGTCAATGCCATCTCTGTTAATTTTCTGAAACAAAAACAATAATAATAATAATAATAATAATAATATTAACAGTGAAATAAAGAATTGTGGAGGCAAAATACTTTGGTCAATTTGTACTTATTTTTATGGAAAATTGTGAGTTACTTGAAAAAAGTACAAGGGTGCCAATATTTTTGGCCACGACTGTAAATATACTGAACAAACATATAAACGCAAAATGTAAAGCATTGGTCCCAAAAATATTGGCATTGCTTCATCAGCTGAAATAAAAATAACACATCTCTGGGATTTCCATACTCACAAAAAGCTAATTTCTCAAAAAAATGGTTCACATCCATGTCAGTGAACATTTCTCCCTTTGCCAAGGCCACCTGACAGGTGTGGCATATCAAGAAGCGGATTAAACAGCGTAATCATTACACAGGTGCACCTTGTGCTGGGGACAATAAAAGACCACTCTAAAATTTGCAGTTTTGACACACAACACAATGCCACAGATGTCTCAGGTTCAGGGGGCCTGCAACTGGCATGCTAATTGCAGGAAGGTCCACCAGAGCTGTTGCCATGTCTCTACCAGAAGCCGCCTCCAACATTGTTTTAGAGAATTTGGCAGTATGTCCAACCGGCCTCACAACCGGAGACCACGTGTAACCACGGCAGCCCAGGACCTCCACATCCGGCTTCATTACCTGCGGGATTGTCTGAGACCAGCCACTCGGATGCTGATGAAACTGGGTTTGCACAACCGAAGAATATCTGCACAAACTGACAGAAACTGTCTTAGCGAAACGCATCTGCGTGCTCGTTGTCCTCACCAGGGTTTTGACCTGACTGCAGTTTGGCGTCGTAACCGACTTCAGTGGGCAAATGTCTCAAGACTTAAAAATCCTTCTTTAACCAGTCTCCTCCCCTTCATCTACACTGATTGAAGTGGATTTAATAAGTGACATCAATAAGGGATCATAGCTTTCACCTCAATTCACCTGATCAGTCTATGTCAAGGAAAGAGCAGGTGTCCTTAATGTTTTGTGTAGTCAGTGTATATACAGTATATTTACATTCTGCACTCTGACATGGATTAATTGATTTATTTTGGGATTATGTGATTGCTCGGTATTATTACTACACTGGTGCTAGACACAAACATTTCACTGCACCTTCAATAACATCTGCAGATCTGTGTATGTCACCAATAAACTTTGATTTCATTTTGGTGATTTATCACATTAGAAACATACTATAACTGTATAGATTGAAGTGATAGAGGGGACAAGTATGTATATTTAGATGGGTGGGGTGGGTTCCTTCCTTAGTGAATGAAGAGGGTGTTGTAGGTGCTCTCTCTAACCGGCTGATGGTTAATTCAGCTACCCTCTAAATCTCTCTTTAACAGGCTGATAGTTAAATATGTTACCTTCTCTTCCTCTCTCTCTCCTACTAACAGGCTAATGGTTCATTACTGTATGTTACCCTCTCATTCTCTCTCTCTAACAGGCTGATGGTTAATTATGTTACCCTCTCTTCCTCGCTCTCCTACTAACAGGCTGGTGGTTAATTCAGCTACACTCTCATTCTCTCTCTCTAACAGGCTGCTGGTTAATTCTGTTACCCTCTCTTCCTCTCTCTCTCTCTCTCCTACTAACAGGCTGATGGTTAATTATGTTACCCTCTCTTCCTCTCTCTCTCCTACTAACAGGCTGATGGTTAATTATGTTACCCTCTCTTCCTCTCTCTCTCCTACTAACAGGCTGATGGTTAATTATGTTACCCTCTCTTCCTCTCCTAACAGAGTCTTAGCACCTCCTCCTGTTAACAGGATCATCAATAAAGTCCAAACAAGTCTTCCCATGACATGTCAACACTGCAGTAATGAAGAATGATCCACACAAAGAGGGAGAAAAAGAGAGAGAAGAGAGCCAGGGGAAGGATTTACAGTGTGTGTCTCTGTGTGTGTGTCTGTCTGTATTTCTTTCTGTGTGTGTGTGTGTGTCTGTCTGTCTTTCTTTCTGGGTGTGTGTGTCTGTCTGTCTGTCTTTCTTTCTGGGTGTGTGTGTCTGTCTTTCTTTCTGGGTGTGTGTGTCTGTCTTTCTTTCTGGGTGTGTGTGTCTGTCTGTCTTTCTTTCTGGGTGTGTGTGTCTGTCTGTCTTTCTGGGTGTGTGTGTCTGTCTGTCTCTTTCTTTCTGGGTGTGTGTGTCTGTCTGTCTGTCTTTCTTTCTGGGTGTGTGTGTGTCTTTCTTTCTGGGTGTGTGTGTCTGTCTGTCTGTCTGTCTTTCTGGGTGTGTGTGTCTGTCTTTCTTTCTGGGTGTGTGTGTCTGTCTTTCTTTCTGGGTGTGTGTGTCTGTCTTTCTTTCTGGGTGTGTGTGTCTGTCTTTCTTTCTGGGTGTGTGTGTCTGTCTTTCTTTCTGGGTGTGTGTGTCTGTCTTTCTTTCTGGGTGTGTGTGTCTGTCTTTCTTTCTGGGTCTGTCTGTCTGTCTTTCTTTCTGGGTGTGTGTGTCTGTCTGTCTTTCTTTCTGGGTGTGTGTGTCTGTCTGTCTTTCTTTCTGGGTATGTGTGTCTGTCTTTCTTTCTGGGTCTGTCTGTCTGTCTTTCTTTCTGGGTCTGTCTGTCTGTCTTTCTTTCTGGGCCTGCCTGCCTGCCTGCCTGCCTGTCTGTCTGTCTGTCTGTCTGTCTGTCGGTGTGTGTGTGTTTTGAGCGTGAATAGAGGTGATTATAGTGCAGGACTCTGACCTGAAAAGCTTAGTGATATCTAGTCAGATGAAGACTGAGCCCTCGCCAGAGGCGAGAAATAAAACATGAAGGGAAGTGAAGAGAAGACAGCACAACAGGACCCCAAAACCTCCAAACAAAGGCTTTAACTGTTGTTTTTTGGATAATAGTCTCAAAAAACTAACAGTAGCTCAAAGAGTAAGGAGTGGAAACAGCCCACAATTTGGGCATCCACGCTCGCTGTGAGTAAGTGCTACAAAGAAGAATTAAAGGAATTAACCCATTTATAATTTCAGATTCAATAAACCGCGTGGCATCACCGAACCCCCAACCAAAAAAATCCATTATTTTCCAGTTGATTACACTCTTTAATCCAGATTTATCTTCTGCGATGCAAAGATGTTCTGCCACGGTAATCACAGCACTCTGTGTAAAACTTGGCATAACAATGACCTTGGAAAACAAACAAAAGACAGGGTGGGGGGGGAGTAGCCAGATAATAACTGCACTGTCATGTTTTCAGAGAGAGTAGGACTGGGTAGTTATCTGGAGCAGTGAACGTCTCAACTGTTACCACTGTAGCAGCATTATGTAGCCTTTTGCCGTTTTCATGCCTTATATATTCCATTTAGCACAAACGTTTATCCAAAGCGACTTATTCATGCGTGCATACACTTTACGTATGGCTGGCCCGGGGAATTGAACCCAAAACCCAAGCTTTACCAACGGAGCCATTGAGAGCTACAGCCAGTATGTTTGGCTATACTTTCCCCTACCCCCTTCTATTTAGTAGACACCATCCATCCGGGTCATGTTCATTTGGGCATAAAAAAAAAAAAAATGGAAAGTACAACCTGAACTTGTCCAATAAGAACACAGATTTTCATAATTTGCTGCAAAGCGTTTTATTACAGTGTCCCTGAACTCTTCCCACATCAAGCTCTGTAATTTATGTTGTTCGTCTCGCCGTACATATTATTGTTCATCCTTGTTCTCCTCAGAGGCCAGATGACCCCTATAAAGCAGAGGGGATTAGAGTGTGTCTGGGGGCTGGGGGATGACACAGCCTCCCTGGCTCTCCCTGGGGACACTCAGAAGCCTGTCACTAATCATGGTGAATGACCCTTTCCCTTCTCACCTAACACCCTACCCACCAACCAGTCTACAGGGGGAGAGAGACAGCCAAAGAGATAATAAAGTGACTTCCCTAAGGCCTTATTTCATATCCTAGTGGAAGTATTAAACCCCTCTCCTCTACCTTTCAGCCTTCAGGGGAAAGAAACTTGGGATAAAACCTAAATGACTGTTGAATCCCATTCTCTCTCCTCCCTGGAGGAACGCTGCCTATGGTATCCCATGTATGATGGGAGGATACATACGAGACACCAATGTCTCCTGTTTGTTTCCTGAAGAGAAGATTTATGTCCAGGAGGAAGGGGGAGAGACCACCGTCATAAGGACAAATTTACACCTCTCCGTGAGGGCTTTGCCATCTCAGCATTTCCCTCAGGTCTGGGTCTAATTTGATTGGCCTCCTCCAAGACAGGCAGGCAGGCAGAGGGAGGGCTGCATAATGATATATAGGTTTGAATATTCATCCCATTTAATACGAAGCACCTTGACAGAGGTGAACCTGACAGAGTTCAGGGTCCTGTTCATTAGACACAAATGAAAGAAGACTCACTGAATCAGGGAGGAACTACCTGGTCTTGTCCAATCAGAAAGGGTCTGTTTTGTTTTCTATTGCAAAACATTTTTGAAACATTTCTGCCCTAATGAACACAACCCATTTATGAAGATGCACATTATCATTCCCATTCAGACTTAATCCCTCTCTTTCAGTAAAAATGACAATAAAAGAGAGAGAGAAAACAAGTCTTTGCTTTGTAATCTTAGAGTTCAGAAAATGATCAGAAATTAATTTGCATTAAATCAACCACATAACCAACGACTTATCAATCCTGATGAATAGTTGTATATGGCATATGTCTTGCTTAGTTCATTCCCTGTACATTGTTCCTCATCCAACCTCAGTGTTCTAACAAGATGGAGTACTGGGCCTGTATTCATAAAGTGCCTCACAGTAGGATTGCTGATCTAGAATCAGGTCTGTCCTGTCTATGTAATCATATTCATTATAATATAAAAGGCGAAACTGATCCAAGATCAGCACTCCTACTCTGAGATTCTATACGAATATGGGCCTTTATGGCACTTCTGGTTCTTTCAGTGTAAAGGCATAGGAATCGTGCTCAGTGAGGCAGTGTCTCTCTCTCTCTTTCCTCCCCCCAGAGACCTGTTAGTTGTTCCTAGCAGAGAGACTCTCTACTGCCACACCATGTCAATGCATCACGGTGTGTGTGTGTGTCTCTCCAGAGAGATCCTTCCTTACGCTTCAACGAGGTTCTGTTTATTGCTGCATGATGTTGGCATTTTGAGAGGGAGGCATCGTGGATACAATGGTTTTATGTGCTTTACTGTTTCATACACACACACAGATAGACACAGACCCACACAACAGCTTAACACACAGTCTTGACAAAAAGCACGAGCTAACGTGATGGTACAATACAATCAGACTGTTGTTTATACAACGTGTCAGAGTTTTCATTACATTTGTCCTAGACTCCCAAAGTAAAATAAACCATTGAATATTCGCTTAACTATAGTACATTCATTAATTCCATTAGTGATTTTCTGCTGTACAGTAATAGTATGACACACATGCGTTAGAGGTAAATGAAGGTACAGCAGTCAGGTGATAATGGCAGCTTTTTGCTGTTCTCCAAATAACATTTTAGAGTTTTTAAATTGTATGGAAATGCAGTAAATGAGCTTCAACTTTCTAATCACACAGCTGCTGTAGCTTCACTCACCTCAAACCCTGTCATTTGGCCATACCCTAAGTTCAGCTGAAATGACGCCTCTGTTTGGGACACATCCTTTGTTAGGCAGATGAGGTGAACTCAGGAGAAACATCATGACCTGAGACGTGACTGGTGTTCTGTAACCAGCAGATTCTGTCAGTGTCAGGCAGCATAACCAACCACACACACACGCGCGCACACGCACACACAATCTGGAAGACACAGCTGATGCTACACACACAACAAAGAAACACACACCTATACAAGGTAAAGGTAGTCTCTCTCTCACACACACAGATTCACCTCTTCAAGGAGAAGAAAATATCAATCTTCTTTACCACAACTTTTAGGACCCTTTGTTACAAAGCATCTGGGCTCATGGGTGTAACACTGCAGTCCTAGTCTGCATCACAAATGATGCACTACTGTTGACAAGGGCTCATATGGCTGTGGTCAAAAGTAGTGCACAGAATAGGGAATAGGGTGCCATTTGGGAACTAAACAAGAGCAGTGTCGGTTGCAGATATCTATGCATGCTAAGGGCAATTACTACACACACAACCAGTGTAGTTCTGCTCATTCATGACCACTGTGGTGATGTACAGCTAACTCTATCCTTCCCATGTTAGACAACCCAGCCTTCTGATTCAATCTATATCAGCATCTTCATCCATCTAAATGTCCTCCTCTGTCTGTCATATTGCTATGTGCCACCAGACATCACATCCTAACCCTACCACAACATGACATCGAAATGTCTGTCTCCAGCTCTGTTCAAATAGCTCGCTGCTGATTGCTGCTTGATTACCCCAAACATTATTTGTGTGCACAGCATTGGCCTTCTCAGCGTGTGGCGAGGCTGCCTGCTCTGACAGATGAGAGATGCCCCCCTAAGGCCACAGTGTACAGCATAGCTCCCTCTCCCCTACCTCGTTCCCCTCCATCCTCCCCATATCTGCAAGGGGAGGGGTTGAGCCTACCCCCCCCCCCCAGAAACCTTGTTAGGATGGAAGGAGGCAGACAGGCAGAGAGATGGGACATCAACAGCTGGTCTGACATCGCTAAAGGAACGGAACAGGGGAGACATTGAGAGAGAGAGAGAGAGAGAGAGGTGTAGAGAGAGGTGTGGAGAGAGAGAGAGAGGTGTGTAGAGAGAAGAGTATTGATGTAAAAAAAAACAGGTGGAGATTGTGTATGTGGAGGAAAAAGGTGGAAAAACAGAGATGGAGAAATTGTAGGTGGGAGGGAGAGAAAACCTGCCTGGAATGTGTGGTCACTGTGCTGGAGGAGAGGAGACTGACTGAAGGTCTATGGGGAGGTGGTGGGCTATGCTTTGCCTCTCACTGCTCTAGCTGCCTCTCAGAGCTAGACACAGATTATTAGGTACACCACCCCATTCACGAAAATGGTTCGCTCCTACAGACAGTGAGTCACGAGGCAGTGGCTTGCTATATAAAGCAGGCAGACAGGCATCGAGGCATTCAGTTACTGTTCGATTGAATGTTAGAATGGGCAAAACTAGTGACCTAAGCGACTTTGAGCGTAGTATGATTGTCGGTGTCAGGTGCACCTGTTCCAGTATCTCAGAACATCCAGCCTCCAGGGCTTTTCACGCACGACAGTGTCTAGGTTTTACCGAGAATGGTGCGACAAACAAAAATCCACTCAGCGGCATTCCTGTGGGCGAAAACAGCTTAGTGATGAGAGGCTGAAGAAGAATGGCAAGAATTGTGCAAGCTAACGGACGGGCCACAAACAGGCTATTGCAGCAGACGACCACACCAGGTTCCACTCCTATCAGCTAAAAACAAGAATAAGCGGCTCCAGTGGGCACGCCATCACCAACACTGGACAATTGAGGAGTGGAAAACAATCGCCTGGTCCAACAAAATCCCGGTTCCGGTTGCGTCGTGCTGATGGCAGAGTCAGGATATGACGTAAGCAGCATGAGTCTATTGCCCCATTCTGTCTGATGTCAATAGTACAGGCTGGTGGCAGTGTTGTAATGGTGTGGGGCTTGTTTTCCTGGCACATGTTAAGTCCCTTGATACTAATTGAGCAATTTATTTTTTATTTTATTTTACCTTTATTTAACTAGGCAAGTCAGTTAAGAACAAATTCTTATTTTCAATGACGGCCTAGGAACAGTGGGTTAACTGCCTGTTCAGGGGCAGAACAACAGATTTGTACCTTGTCGGCTCGGGGATTTGAACTTGCAACCTTCTGGTTACTAGTCCAACGCTCTAACCACTAGGCTACCCTGCCGCAATGTTTCCATACCCCCAAAACTTCAGACTGTTCTGGAGGCAAAGGGGTGTCCAGCCCGGTACTAGATGGGTGTACCTAATAAACCACCACTACACATGTCTGAGACATCATCTAGCCTAAGCTAAACTACCTCCCTCTGTTGGGGATATGGAGCCCAATTCAACATCAGCTGAACTACCTCCCTCTGTTGGGGAAATGAAGCCCAATTCAACATTAGGCTACACATGACAATGCATAATGTATCAAAAAATGTTGCAGAACCCGGTCATTGTTAGCCAGGCTTAGGTACTAAATGTCATTGGAATCTACTCAGTGGACAAGAGAGGCCACATCATAACATGCTTGCACAGCAGCAGGGAGACAATAGGTCGAGGAGGAGGCTTGCCTGCAGCCCAGCACCAGTAATAATCGAGGCTTGTGAGGATTTCTATTTGGATAATCCAACAATCCAAATGTGAATGGAGTCTTCTAGACCAGTGGTTCCCAAACTTTTTATAGTCCTGTACCCTTTCAAACATTCAACCTCCAGCTGTGTACCTCCAGCACTATGGTCAGCGCACTCTCAAATTTGTTTTTTGCCATCATTGTAAGCCTGCCACACACACACTATACAATACATTTATTAAACATAAGAATGAGTGTGACTTTTTATCAAAACCCGGCTCGTGGGAAGTGACAAAGAGCTCTTATAGGACCAGGGCACAAATAATAATATAATAATAATCAATAATTTTGCTCTTTATTTAGCCATCTTACATATAAAACTGTATTGCCAGCAGCATACCACCCTGCATACCACTGCTGGCTTGCTTCTGAAGCTAAGCAGGGTTGGTACTGGTCAGTTCCTGGATGGGAGACCAGATGCTGCTGGAAGTAGTGTTGGAGGGCCAGTAGGAGGCACTCTTTCCTCTGGTCTAAAAAAATATCCCAATGCCCCAGGGCAGTGATTGGGGACACTACCATGTGTAGGGTGCCGTCTTTCGGATGGGACGTTAAATGGGTGTCCTGACTCTTTGAGGTCATTAAAGATCCCATGGCACTTATCGTAAGAGTAGGGGTGTTAACCCCAGTGTCCTGGCTAAATTCCCATTCTGGCCCTCAAACCATCACGGTCATCTAATAATCCCCAGTTTACAATTGGCTCATTCATCCATCTCCTCTGTAACTATTCTCCAGGTCGTTGCTGCAAATGAGAACGTGTTCTCAGTCAACTTACCTGGTAAAATAACAAATAAATAAATAAATTTGCTCATCGAAAATTGTGAATAACTCACCACAGGTTAATGAAAAGGGTGTGCTTGAAAGGATGCACATAACTCTGCAATGTTGTATTGGAGAGAGTCTCAATCTTAAATCATTTCCCACACACAGTCTGTGCCTGTAATTAGTTTTCATGCTAGTGAGGGCCGAGAATCAACTGTCACATACAGCTGAAGTCGGAAGTTTACATACACTTTGGTTGGAGTCATTAAAACTTGTTTTTCAACCACTCCACAAATGTCTTGTTCACAAACTATAGTTTTGACAAGTTGGTTAGGACATCTACTTTGTGCATGACACAAGCCATTTATCCAACAATTGTTTACAGACAGATTATTTAACTTATCATTCACTGTATCACAATTCCAGTGGGTCAGAAGTTACATACACTAAGTTGACTGTGCCTTTAAACAGCTTGGAAAATTCCAGAAAATGATGTCATGGCTTTAGAAGCTTCTGATAGGATAATTGACATAATTTGAGTAAATTAGAGGTGTACTTGTGGATGTATTTCAAGGCCTACCTTCAAACTCAGTGCCTCTTGCTTGACATCATGGAAAAATCAAAAGAAATCAGCCAAGAACTCAGAAAGAAAATTGTGGACCTCCACAAGTCTGGTTCATCCTTGGGAGCAATTTCCAAATGCCTGAAGGTACCACGTTCATCTGTACAAACAGTAGTATGCAAGTATAAACACCATGGAACCACGTAGCCGTCATACTGCTCAGGAAGGAGACGCGTTCTGTCTCCTAGAGATGACCTACGTTGATGCGAAAAGTGCAAATCAATCCCAGAACAACAGCAAAGGACCTTGTGAAGATGCTGGAGGAAACAGGTACAAAAGTATCTATATCCACAGTAAAACGAGTCGTATATCGACATAACCTGAAAGGCCGCTCAGCAAGGAAGAAGCCACTGCTCCAACACCGCCATAAAAAAGCCAGACACAGTTTGCAACTGCACATGGGGACAAAGATTGTACTTTTTGGAGAAATGTCCTCTGGTCTGATGAAACAAAAATATAACTGTTTGGCCATAATGACCATTGTTATGTTTGGAGGACAAAAGGGGAGGTTTGCAAGCCGAAGAACACCATCCCAACCTTGAAGTACAGAGGTGGCAGCATCATGTTGTGGGGGTGCTTTGCTGCAGGAGGGACTGGTGCACTTCACAAAATAGATGGCATCACGAGGCAGGAAAATTATGTGGATATATTGAAGCAACATCTCAAGACATCAGTCAGGAAGTTAAAGCTTGTTCGCAAATGGGTCTTCCAAATGGACAATGACCCCAAGCATACTTCCAAAGTTGTGGCAAAATGGCTTAAAGGACAACAAAGTCAAGGTTTGGAGTGGCCATCACAAAGCCTTGACCTCAATCCTATAGACAATTTGTGGGCAAAACTGAAACAGCGTGTATGAGCAAGGAGGCCTACAAACCTGACTCAGTAACAGCAGCTCTGTCAGTAGGAATGGGACAAAATTCACCCAACTTATTGTGGGAAGCTTGTGGAAGGCTACCCGAAATGTTTAACCCAAGTTAAACAATTTAAAGGCAATGCTACCAAATACTAATTGAGTGTATGTAAACTTCTGACCCACTGGGAATGTGAAGAAAGAAATAAAAGCTGAAATAAATCATTCTCCCTACTATTATTCTGTCATTTCACATTCTTAAAATGAAGTGAGGATTGACCACAAGTTCTCAATGGGATTAAGGTCTGGGCAATTTCCTGGCCATGGACCCAAAATATCAATGTTTTGTTCCCCCGAACCACTTTGTTATCACTTTTGCCTTATGGCAAGGTGCTCCATCATGCTGGAAAAGGCATTGTTCATCACCAAACTCAGAGGATGTGTTGGTACCATTCTTTATTCATGGCTGTGTTTTTAGGCAGAATTGTGAGTGAGCCCACTCCCTTGGCTGAGAAGCAACCCCCACACATGAATGGTCTCAGGATGCTTTACTGTTGGCATGACACAGGACTGATGGTAGCGCTCACCTTGTCTTTTCCAGACAAGCTTTTTTCCAGATGCCCCAAACAATCAGAAAGGGGATTCAGAGAAAATGACTTTACCCCAGTCCTCAGCAGTCCAATCCCTGTACCTTTTGCAGAATATCAGTCTGTCTCTGATGTTTTCCTGGAGAGAAGTGGCTTCTATGTTGCCCTTCTTGACACCAGGCCATCCTCCAAAAGTCTTCGCCTGACTGTGCGTGCAGATGCACACACAACTGCCTGCTGCCATTCCTGAGCAAGCTCTGTACTGGTGGTGCCCCGATCCCACAGCTGAATCAACTTTAGGAGACGATCCTGGCGCTTGCTGGACTTTCTTGGGCGCCCCGAAGCCTTCTTCACAACAATTGAACCGCTCTCTTTGAAGTTCTTGATGATCCGATAAATGGTTGATTTAGGTGCAATCGTACTGGCAGCAATATCCTTGCCTGTGAAGCCCTTTTTGTGCAAAGCAATGATGATGGCACGTGTTTCCTTGCAGGTAACCATGGTTGACAGAGGAAGAACAATGATTCCAAGCACCACCCTCCTTATGAAGCTTCCAGTCTGTTATTCGAACTCAACCAGCATGACAGAGTGATCTCCAGCCTTGTCCTCGTCAACACTCACACCTGTGTTAACGAGAGAATCACTGACATGATGTCAGCTGGTCCTTTTGTGGCAGGGCTGAAATGCAGTGGAAATGTTTTGGGGGGATTCAGTTCATTTGCATGGCAAAGAGGGACTTTGCAATTAATTACAATTCATCTGATCACTCTTCATAACATTCTGGAGTATATGCAGATTGCCATCATAGAAACTAAGGCAGCAGACTGTGAAAATGTATATTTGTGTCATTCTCAACACTTTTGGCCACAACTGTACAGATACCAACACATCTTGATCACCAAAGTCTATTTGATGTCACA
Organism: Oncorhynchus mykiss; assembly: GCF_013265735.2. Classification (NCBI taxonomy): domain Eukaryota; kingdom Metazoa; phylum Chordata; class Actinopteri; order Salmoniformes; family Salmonidae; genus Oncorhynchus; species Oncorhynchus mykiss. Next base: position 17,493,289 of record NC_050572.1, read on the forward strand.
AAGCTATCCAGTACTTTAAAAATATCCTCTCCTGATTCCAGAAGAGGATGTATTTCTTAATTGATGCCCCATAAATGTAACGGACATATACCAGGAGCTGTGCCAGGTCTGTTGACTCATCCAGATGTAACGCATAGAATTCACTGGCTTGTATGCAAAGCAGTAATTATTTCAAAACATCTCCTGCCATGTCACTGATGCATCGTGAAACAGTGTTGTTTGATGAAGTCATTGTTTATAGTTTTTTTGGCCTTTTCCCCCAGCATTGTCCCAGCCATATCTGTGGCAGCAGGAAGAATTAAGTCCTCCACAATAGTATGAGGCTTGCCTGTCCTAGCCACTCAGGAACTCACCATATATGACGCTTCTAGCCCCTTCCTATTAATAGTATCTGTTGCTTTTATACATGTCTTACTACTCGAAAGTTGTCTGTATTCTCGCTCAAAAAACTCCTGTGGCTTATTTTTCAAATTGTCATATTTCGTTTCTAAATGTCTGCACACGAGTGGTTTCCCGCCAGAGAGTAACGGTTAATGTGATTGGATGTTAATTATTTGACTAGGCTACCTGTATTTGACATTGTGTTGTTATTTCGCTGAACACTAGATGGTTACATTTTATTTTTGGAAGTGAAATGAGGCTACTCAGGTGAGAAAAAACCTCACCCAAATGTATAGCCCCGTTGGGAAATATAAATGTACTGTTTAAAAATGTGAAGAAAAAATATATAAAAAACATAAATAAATATGATTCACATAAAAAAAATTAAAAAAAAAATATATATATATATATTTTTTATAATGTGAATCACATTTTTATTTGGCATACCCCCAACGGCATTGCGCATACCCCCCAGTTTGGGAATACCTGTTCTTGACAAAGCAGATTATCCCCGGGGTAGCTATAGCTACAGTAACCATGGCAAAGACAATCATCTTGTTGTTTTATATTGCTACAGTATATACCTCCGAAAATTACAATTGGCTCAGAACAGGGCAGTACGGCTGGCCCTTAAATGTACACGGAGAGCTAACATTAATCATATGCATGTAAATCTCTCATGGCTCACAGTGGAGGAGAGATTGACTTCATCACTACTTGTTTTTGTAAGAATTATTGACATGCTGAATGCACGAGGTGTCTGTTTAAACTACTAGCACACAGCTTGGACACTCATGCACACCCCACAAGACATGCCACAAGATGTGTGGTAGTAGAGTAGTGGCCTAAGGGAACACAATGTGTTGTGAAAAGTGTTATAAAACGTAATGTCATGTATTTTCAATTGTATATAACTGCCATAATGTTTGCCTTGGCAGCAGCTAATGGGGATCCGTAATAAATACAATACAAATGAACATCTGTCCATGGCAATGTTAGACATGAAATGTGTGCATTATTTAAACATACTAACACATATGGCATTTATAATTTGCTAGCCGAGGCTAATATGGTGGATAGCAGTGGTCCATTCCTCCATTGGTAGGAAAGTGGGTAGTAGTATACAATGCTAAACCTTATTCACAATGTGTACTATCGCCACCACTTCCCTCTGCTTTGTCTGTGTTCACAAAGACAGCTTCAGACTGGGCTTTAGGCTCTGTGTTTGCTGAGATTGGGAGGCTTTTAATCAGAAGGCTGAGATGGGCTGCTCTAACCTGATTATGCCTCACAGAGTCGCACGCACGCATACACACACACACACACACACACTACCCAGCACTGCCCCATCTGTCCTATGAGCATTGCTCTGCTACTCTCCACTCTTCTCCGCAGCCAAGCAACAACAAACAACCCCCTCCCCTGCTCCTCCTTTTCCCTCTCTCCATCCCTCCATTCTAATCAGCAGCCCCTGCTCTTCTCCTTCACTCTCTTCTCTCTAGAGGTGGATAAAGCATGTCAGCCAGTGTCTTGTACTTACCTGTAATTGTCACCTCCATGGCTGCTGCTGCCACGCTGTGCTTCATAATGACTGACAGCAGAACCTCGACTGCACCGAGATGAGAGGAGCAGCTAACGAGTTTAGAGAGGAAGCAAAGAACAGAGGGATAGAGAGAGGGAAAGAGAGGGGATGCAATGGCAGATGGTCCCCTGGTAGAGTGATAGAGCGATGCTAACGGTTGCTAACGGAGCTGGCTGGGCTCTAGCCACAGGCGTGAGGTGCGTTGTCGTGGCGATTGTGGTCAAGGAGGGCGCCGCTCGTCCTCCTGCCTGCCTGCCTCACAAGATCTACCAGTCTGGGAGGATCACCAGGCAGCCCCGCTTATGTTGATCTCAGCATTTAAGCCCGATTGGATGCACGCCACGGTGGTATCAGCCAATAGACTTGCAGCTGGGGATCACATGGGCTGTGGTGGTGTGTATGTGTGTGGAGGGGGGGGGGGGGGGGGGTTAAAGAGGGGGAGGGGAGGAGAATGAGTGAGAGCCTCTACATCAGTACTATTCTGCATGGATGCACAGAGCTGGAGGTTTTCTAGTCGCGGGGCGCAGCAAGCCCCTCATCACAGACAGCCGTTTGGATAAAGAGACACAGGGCATTACCATAGACACAGTCACACACGCATAGACACAGTCACAGAAATAGACACAGGCACACACGCATCAGCATGCAGGAACACACACACACACACACACACACACCAGCATGCAGGAACACACACAGACACAGTGAGAGAAGAGAAGCGCCTCCATCTTGCCAAAGTGGAGCCAGTGCAGTGCAGCGGTGGCAATTGGAGTGGGGTTGCTATGGAAACAGAGGAAACTGTTGCCTGTCCGTTCTGTTGGTCGGAGTGGAGAAAGAGTAGAGTAGAATACAGAGTAAAGAGTAGAGTAGAGAGTAGAGTAGAATAGAGAGTAGAGTGGAATAGAGAGTAGAGTAGAGTAGAGAGTCGAGTAGAGTAGAGTAGAATACAGAGTAAAGAGTAGAGTAGAGAGTAGAGTAGAGAGTACAATACAGAGTATCGAGTAGAGTGGAGGAGAGAGTAGTCAAGAGTAGAGTAGAGAGTAGAGTAGAGAGTAGAGTAGAGTGTAGAGTAGAGTAGAATACAGAGTAAAGAGTAGAGTAGAGAGTACAATACAGAGTATCGAGTAGAGTGGAGGAGAGAGTAGTCAAGAGTAGAGTAGAGAGTAGAGTAGAGAGTAGAGTAGAGTAGAGTGTCGAGTAGAGTAGAATACAGAGTAAAGAGTAGAGTAAAGAGTAGAGTAGAGTAGAGTAGAGAGTAAAGAGTAGAGTAGAGAGTAGAGTAGAGAGTACAATACAGAGTATCGAGTAGAGTGGAGGAGAGAGTAATCAAGAGTTGAGTTGAGAGTAGAGTAGAGAGTAAAGAGTAGAGTGTAGAGTAGAGTAAAGAGTAGAGTAGAGAGTAAAGTGGTAGAGAGTAGAGTGTAGAGTAAAGAGTAGAGTGTAGAGTAAAGAGTAGAGTGAAGAGTAGAGTGTAGAGTAGAGAGTAAAGAGTAGAGTAAAGAGTAGAGTGTAGAGTAGAGTAAAGAGTAGAGTGTAGAGTAGAGAGTATAGAGTAAAGAGTAGATTGTAGGGTAGAGAGTATAGAGTAAAGAGTAGATTGTAGGGTAGAGTGTATAGAGTAGAGTGAAGAGTAGAGAGTAAAGAGTAGAATGTAGAGTAGAGAGTATAGAGTAGAATAAAGAGTAGAGAATAAAGTAGAGTAAATAGTAGAGTGTAGAGTAGAGAGTAAAGAGTAGAGAGCAGAGTAGTGTAGAGTAGAGTGTAGAGTAGAGTGTAGAGTAGAGTGTAAGGAGTTAAGAGTAGAGTGTATACTAAAGAGTAGAAAGTAAAGAGTAGAGTAAATTGTAGAGTATAGTAAAGAGTAGTGTAGAGAGTAGAGAGCAGAGTAGAGAGTAAAGAGTATACAAAAGAGTGTAGAGTAGAGTGTGGAGAGTATAGTAGAGAATAAAGAGTATACTAAAGAGTGTGGAGTAGAGAGTATACTAACGAGTAGAGTGTAGAGTGGAGAGTATACTGAAAAGTAGAGTGTAGAGTAAAGATTCGAATAGAGAGTAAAGATTTGAATAGAGTGTATAGAGTAGAGAGTATAGAGTAAAGAGTAGAGTAAAGAGTATATTGTATATTGAGTATATTGAAAGTAGATAGTATACTAAAGAGTAGAGTGTAGAGTAGAGAGTATAGAGTAGAGTAGAGAGTATATAGAGTAAAGCGTAGAGAGTATATAGAGTAAATAGTAGAGAGTAAAGTAGAGAAGATAGAGTAAAGAGTAGAGTATATAGAGTAAAGAGGAGAGAGTAAAGTAGAGGAAAGAGTAGAGATTAGAGTAGACTGTAGAGTAGAGTGTAGAGTAGAGTAAAGAGTAGAGTGTAGAGTAGAGTAGAGAGTAGAGTAAAGAGTAGAGTGTAGAGTAGAGTGTAGAGTAAAGAGTGTACAGTAGAGTAGAGAGTAGAGTAAATAGAGTAGAGTAAAGAGTAGAGAGTAAAGAGTAAAGAGTAGAGTGTAGAGAGTAAAGAGTAGAGTAGACTAAAGAGTAGAGTAGAGAGTAGACTAAAGAGTAGAGTAGAGTAGAGTGTACAGTAGAGTGTATAGAGTAGAGTAGAGTAGAGAGTAGAGTAAATAGAGTAGAGTAAAGAGTAGCGTGTAGAGAGTAAAAAGTAGAGTGTAGAGAGTAAAGAGTAGAGTAGACTAAAGAGTAGAGTAGAGAGTAGACTAAAGAGTAGAGTAGAGAGTAGACTAAAGAGTAGACTAGAGAAGAGAGTAGACTAAAGAATAGACTAGAGAGTAGACTAGAGAAGAGAATAGACTAGAGAAGAGAGTAAACTAGAGAGTAGACTAGAGAAGAGAGTAGAGTAGGATGGGATGTGGTTGTGTTATCTTTTAGATCTGATATCAAAATCTGCTCTTGATGGAAAAGAAGATTCTGATTTAAAAATACATCTATTTAAAAAAGAATATGAAAGCATGAAACCCTTGCCTGTCTTTGTAAGGCAACCTTACATTCATAACAGACACAACTAATCAATATAATCATTGTTATGATAATTATTGGATGAGACTGCTGCTTGTGGGTTCTGCTACAGGGCACATGCATACTGGGTTCTGCTACAGGGCACATGCATACTGGGTTCTGCTATTGGGAACATGCATACTGCTCTAGTCTATGCCTTCTATGACCCACAGACAAACCATGGTTGTCACCCATGGTCAAATGATTACACAAGACAAACAGAAGGGCCATGTCCAGAATGACCATCCATTTCTAAATAGAACTCTGCGCTGCTCCACATGTTTCTGTGTCATAAGGATGACTATAGCCATATGTGCTGATGGGTACATTGTGACTGTTCTCCAGTCTGGAACAGCAGCAGGCCTCTCTTTCTCTCCTCCTCCTTAGTGACAGTCTTCTCCTCTCTACCACCTCTCCTCCTCATCAGTGACAGTCTCCTCCTCTCTACCACCTCTCCCTCTCATCAGTGACAGTCACCTCTCTACCACCTCATCAGTGACAGTCTCCTCCTCTCTACCACCTCTCCTCCTCATCAGTGACAGTCACCTCCACTCTACCACCTCTCGTCCTCAGTGAGTCTCCTCTCTACCACCTCTCCTTCTCATCAGTGACAGTCTCCTCTCTACCACCTCTCCTCCTCATCAGTGACAGTCTCCTCTCTTACCACCTCTCCTCCTCATAATTGACAGTCTCCTCTCTACCACCTCTCCTCCTCATCAGGGACAGTCTCCTCCTCTCTACCACCTCTCCTCCTCATAATTGACAGTCTCCACTCTACCACCTCTCCTCCTCATCAGGGATAGTCTCCTCCTATCTACCACCTCTCCTCCTCATCAGTGACAGTCTCCTCCTCTCTACCACTTATCCTCCTCATCAGTGACAGTCTCCTCCTCTCTACCACTTCTCCTCCTCATCAGTGACAGTCTCCTCCTCTCTACCACTTCTCCTTCTCAGTGACAGTCTCCTCTCTACCACCTCTCCTCCTCATAATTGACAGTCTCCACTCTACCACCTCTCCTCCTCATCAGGGATAGTCTCCTCCTCTCTACCACCTCTCATCCTCATCAGTGACAGTCTCCTCCTCTCTACCACTTCTCCTCCTCATCAGTGACAGTCTCCTCCTCTCTACCACCTCTCCTCCTCAGTGACAGTCTCCTCTCCACCACCTCTCCTTCTCAGTGACAGTCTCCTCTCTACCACCTCTCCTCCTCATAATTGACAGTCTCCTCTCTACCACCTCTCCTCCTCATAATTGACAGTCTCCACTCTACCACCTCTCCTCCTCATCAGGGATAGTCTCCTCCTCTCTACCACCTCTCATCCTCATCAGTGACAGTCTCCACTCTACCACCTCTCCTCCTCATCAGGGATAGTCTCCTCCTCTCTACCACTTCTCCTCCTCATCAGTGACAGTCTCCTCCACTCTACCACCTCTCCTCCTCAGTGACAGTCTCCTCTCCACCACCTCTCCTTCTCAGTGACAGTCTCCTCTCTACCACCTCTCCTCCTCATAATTGACAGTCTCCACTCTACCACCTCTCCTCCTCATCAGGGATAGTCTCCTCCTCTCTACCACTTCTCCTCCTCATCAGTGACAGTCTCCTCCTCTCTACCACCTCATCAGTGACAGTCTCCTCTCTACCACCTCATCAGTGACAGTCTCCTCCTCTCGACCACCTCTCCTCCTCATCAGTGACAGTCTCCTCCTCTCTGCCATCTCTCCTCCTCATCAGTGACAAATCTCTTCTTCATCAGTGACAGTCACCTCCTCATCACTGACAGTCTCCTCCTCTCTACCACCTCTCCTCCTCATCAGGGACAGTCTCCTCTTCTCTTCCTCCTCAGTGAGACACACCTCCCCTCATCAGTGACAGTCTCCTCCTCTCTTCCTCTTCTCCTCCTCCACTCTCCCTCTCCTCCTCTGTGAGATACTCTCCTCTTCCTCAGTGAGACAGTCTCCTCCTCTCTTCCTCTGTGAGACCAGGCACGTGTACAGATAGGGCCCTTTCTGTACAGGGAACAGGCCCTTTTTCCCCCCAGTATCCAAAGTGCCCTTTTGGGTGGTGGTATAATTTCCCCAAAAACATGTATCCTTTTTTTGGGTCATTGCTGTTCTAAACCCACTGCCTGCAAGTTGTGGTTAAATTCACCCGCCCCAGACTAATCTAGTAATACAGCTAGCCATTTTGTCAACTGTAACATATGGAAGCCTAAGGATTCTGCTGAATAACAACATTATTAGTAATCATCAGTGATTACCATGCTTTCTTTACTGGCTTATTTAGGGAATGGTAAGCTATAGTAAAGTATTTATATTTATTATGGATACCCATTAGCTGCTAGTCTTCCTGGGGTCTTGCAAAATAAAGGCAGTTATACAATTTAAAACATTACAATACATTCACAACAGATTTCACAACACATTAAGTGTGTGCCCTCAGGCCCCTACTCTACTACCACATATCTACAACACAAAATCCATGTGTATAGTGCGTATGTTATCATGTGTGTGTATGCACGTTCTGTGCCTGTTTGTGTTGCTTCACAGTCCCCACTGTACCAAAGGTGTATTTGCATCTTTTTAAAAAACCTCTAGTGACTCCCAAATCCGCATGCGGAGCGTAATCATCGCCTGAAACTAATTAGCATAACGCAGCGGACATAAATATCCCTAGAAAATATCCCTATTCATGAAAATCACAAATGAAATATATTGAGACACAGCTTAGCCTTTTGTTAATCACCCTGTCATCTCAGATTTTCAAAATATGCTTTACAGCCAACGCTAGACAAGCATTTGTGTAAGTTTATCATAGCCTAGCATAGCATTATACCTTGCTAGCAGCAGGCAACCTTGTCACGGAAATCAGAAAAGCAATCAAATTAAATCGTTTACCTTTGATGAACTTCAGATGTTTTCACTCACGAGACTCCCAGGTAGATAGCCAAAGTTAATTTTTTCCCCAAATTTTATTTTTGTAGGCGAAACAGCTCCGTTTGTTCAACAACGTTTGGCTGAGAAATCGCCCAGAAATTGCGGTCACCACAACGCCGAAAAATATTCCAAATTAGCTCCATAATATCGACAGAAACATGGCAAACGTTGTTTAGAATCCATCCTCAAGGTGTTTTTCTAATATCTATTCGATAATATATCCGTCGGGACAATTCGTTTTTCTCTAGGAACGATTGGAGTAATGGCTAACTCTGTATTTTATGCGAGAATATCTCTCGGAGCCACCATGTGACCACTTACGCAATGTGGCCGCCTACGGCTATTCTAACACAAATGCGTAAAACTACGTCACAGTGTTGCAGACACCTTGGGGAATATGTAGAAAGCGTAAGCTCATTGATGGTACATTCACAGCCAAATAGGGAGTCATTGGAACGCAGCGCTTTCAAAACCTGGGGCACTTCCGGATTGGATTTTTCTCAGGCTTTCGCCTGCAACATCAGTTCTGTTATACTCACAGACAATATCTTTACAGTTTTGAAAACGTTAGAGTGTTTTCCATCGAAAGCGGTCAATTATATGCATATTCTAGCATCTTTTCCTGACAAAATATCCCGTTTAAAACGGGAATGTTTTTTTTCCAAAAATTAAAATACTGCCCCCTAGCACCAAGAGGTTATTAAAAAAAATCACATTTTACTGCTGGCATGAGTTACTTGATGTGGAATAGAGTTCCATGTAGTCATGGCTCTATGTAGTACCGTGTGCCTCCCATAGTCTGTTCTGGACTTGGGGACTGTGAAGAGACATCTGGTGACATGTCTTGTGGGGTATGCATGGGTGTCCGAGCTGTGTGCCAATAGTTCAAACAGACAGCTCGGTGCATTCAACATGTCAATTACAAATACGGGATGTGATGAAGTCAATCTCTCCTCCACTTTCAGCCAGGAGAGATTGACATTCATATTATTAATGCCAGCTCTCTGTGTACATCCAAGAGCCAGTCGTGCTGCCCTGTTCTGAGCCAATGGCAATTTTCCTAAGTCCCTCTTTGTGGTACCTGACCACACGACTGAACAGAAGTTCAGGTGCAACCAAACTAGGGCCTGAAGGACCTGCCTTGTTGATAGTGTTGTTAAGAAGGCTTTATGGAGAACAGACTTCTCCCCATTTTAGCTACTGTTGTATCAACAGTTTACAATCCTGGGTTACTCCAAGCAGTTTAGTCACCTCAACTTTGCTCAATTTCAACATGATTTATTACAAGATTTAGTTGAGGTTTAGTGAATGATTTGTCTCAAATACAATGCTTTTAGTTTTAAATATTTAGGACTAACTTATTCCTTGCCACCCATTCTGAAACTAACTGCAGCTCTTTGTTAAGTGTTGAAGTAATTTCAGTCGCTGTAGTAGCTGACATGTATAGCGTTGAGTCATCTGCATACATAGACACACTGGCTTTACTCAAAGCCAGTGTGGCATGTCGTTAGTAAAGACTGAAAAAAGTAACGGGACTAGACAGCTGCCCTGGGGAATTCCTGATTCTACCTGGATTATGTTGAAGGCTTCCATTAAAGAACATCCTCTGTGTTCTGTTAGACAGTTAACACTTCATCCACAATATAGCAGGGGGATGAAAAGTCATAACACATACGTTTTTCAAGCAGCAGACTATGATCGATAATGTCTAAAGCTGCACTGAAGTCGAACAAAACAGCCCCCACAAATCTTTTATCATCAATTTCTCTCAGCCAATCATCAGTAATTTGTGTAAGTGCTGTGCTTGTTGAATGTCCTTCCTTATAAGCGTGCTGAAAGTCTGTGGTCAATTTGTTTACTTTAAAATAGCATTGTATCTGGTTTAACACTTTTTTATTTGTTTACATCATCTTCCAACGCCCCTGGGATAATCTACTTTTGCTGAAGCATTATGACAACTCAACGACACAATGGTAGGGATTAACTGTGCTGTGCTTGGGTCATTGATAAGTCATTGTCTCAATTATAATTCTATGAAAGGATCCAGGAACCAAATGATTTGGGTGGATACCATCCTCCTTATAATACAAGCTTTGTTTCCAGAAGGTATCAAAATTGTCAATGAATGTTACACCCACAGAGCTGCAGTATTCTGGTAGTCAGTTATGGAGGGATAAAAGTCTGTTGAACCGTTCAATGCCACAATTTAGGGAGGGCAGAGGGACAGATATTATGGTGCGTAATACAGTTTATAGTAATTGTAGGCTACAGTATTTCTCATTTTCTTCTATTAATTTGCTCTCATTCCTGGCTTATTTAGGAAGTGTAGATCAGCAGCTGTATCCCTGAAGTGACCTTCAGCATCCCTGCTCCTCAATACCTTCATCCACTGAATCAAAGCTTCATTCAGGTAGGATACATAGTGGCAACAATGGAGTTGGGTTGGGTATAGTCATGGTAGGCTACAGTATTTCTCACAATCTTGTATTTTGACTGGAATTGTGTTGGTCATTGTGAAATAGTGCAGCAGTTCAAAATAGTTGTGCAAAATGCTTTACCCAGTTGTGTATGTTATTATTTGTATTATTTTGTTTTGTTCTTAGTAACGTGAATAAGACTTAAGCATTTGAAACTAAGGGTTATTTATTTTTCATTTGATTTGCCATTAAGATGTGGCCATCTATTCCTTTTCTGTAAATAAATAATCTAAGTAATAATTACTCAATGAGTTTATGACCGTGGTTCGGGGTTGCCCTGTTTAATAGTTAGGGCACATGCCCCCCAAAAGATCTGTGAACGACCCTCAGTGACACAGTCTCCTCCTCTTCTCCTGTCTTCACCGTCTACACAAACACCAGGGACATGAGGGATGGTAAGGAGGGAGGGAGGAATAATCGATCCTTATTCAATCAGGAACCACTCTCATCTTGTCAAGAGAAAGTGGTGTGTTTGATTGGATATTAAAATTCCTGGCCCCAGAGGTGTGAATGTGAGTGTGTGTGATTCATTCTCAGCAGATCCGTGTGTAGCATCAGTTCCGTTGGAGAAGGGTGCCAAAGACAATTGGCCCCGGGGCCTCAAATCTGTGCGTAAACCATGCGTGGGATCATTTCCACGCAAAGCGTGAGATTTATAAATATGAACATTTGCTTGAGAGTGTGCATAAATTTACGCACAGCCATGACCATGGGTAGGCATACTGCCAAATGGTGGAATATGGGAACAAACTGCTTGTCAAGTATAGAATGGCAAAAATATATGTTGAAAATGTGTGAAATTGTGAGAGTAATAATTCAACAATTTTTCGACTTCATTGTATTTCCATTGTGAATTCATGCAACATATCTTGACATGCTTTATCATTTGACCACATCAGTGCATTTGTTACAATAATAATCCATATAAAGTCCAGTCATTTGTTAAATGAGAGGTGGGTGTGAAAATGAAACCAGGGCATACACAGCTTCAGGAGCCAACAGATGGTTAGTTAATTAATCAAAGTAAATATATAGGACCCTAGAATGCCCTTCAAGCCAATCAGAAACAAGTATTCAACAATGCCATGGTATACAGTGCATTCGGAAAGTATTCAAACCCCTGGACCTTGTCCATATTTTGTTCCGTTACAGCCTTATTGTAAAATTGATACGTTTTTATTCATCATAAATCTACAGACAATACCACATAATGACAAAGCAAAAACTGGATGCTACAAGCTTGGAACTCTGTCAGGTTGGATGGGGAGTGTTGCTGCACAGCTATTTTCAGGTCTCTCCAGAGATGTCCGATCGGGTTCAAGTCTGGGCTCTAGATGGGCCAAGGACATACAGAGACTTGTCCCGAAGCCACTCCTGCGTTGTCTTGGCTGTATGCTTAGGGTCATTGTCCTGTTGGAAGATCAACCTTTGCCCCACGTCTGATGTCCTGGGCGCTCTTGAGCAGGTTTTCATCAAGGATTTCTCTGTACCTTGCTCCGTTTATCTTTGCCTCGATCCTGACTAGTCTCCCAGTTCCTGCCACTGAAAAACATCCCCACAGCATGATACTGCCACCACCATGATTCACCATTGGCATGGTGCCAGGTTTCCTCCAGACATTCTGGCCAAAGAGTTCAATCTTGGTTTCATCAGAACAGAGAATCTACTGGTGTAGTGCTGCAGAGATGGTTGCAGAGATGGTTGTCCTTCTGGAAGGTTCTCCCATCTCCACAGAGGAACTCTAGAGCTATGTTAAGAGTGACTGTCGGGTTCTTGGTCACCTCCCTGACCAAGGCCCTTCTCCTATGATTGCTCATTTTGGCCGGGCAGTTTGGTAGTTCCGAACTTCTTCCATTTAAGAACGATGGAGGCCACTGTGTTCTTGGGGACCTTCAGTGCTGCAGAAAAAGTTTGGTACCCTTTCCCAGTTCTGTGCCTCGACACAATCCTGTCTCAGAGCTCTATGGCCAATTCCTTCGACCTCATGGCTTGGTTTTTGATCTGACATGCACTGTCAACTGTGGGACCTTATATAGACAGGTGTGTGCTTTTCCAAATCATGTCCAATCAATTGAATTTACCACAGGTGGACTCCAATCAAGTTGTAAAAACATCTCAAGGATGATCAATGGAAACAGGATGCACCTGAGCTCAATTTCGAGTCTCATAGCAAAGGGTTTGAATACTTACATAAATAAGGTATTTCTGTCTAAAAATGTATATATAAAGTTGCAAACATTTCTAAAAACCTGTTTTCACTGTGTCATTATGGGGTGTGTAGTTTGCAGAATTTTTTTTTTTTTAATACATTTTATAATAAGGCTGTAACGTAACAAAAATCTGGAAAAAGTCTAGGGGTCTGAATACTTTTCGAAGGCACTTTAAATAGGGATATTTCACAGAAAGCATAAACAGTACATTTATGCCAAGTTATTTACACATAATCTGTTCTTATCTGGCTTGAAGGACCATGAAAAAGAGCGCCATATCTTTCGGGGTGCATCCCTATAAGGTGTTTCACTTTATTTTGATGGTTCTGTAAAGGTTTGGTACATAAGCCTTTCTTTCTACACTTTTTTGATGGCTTATCATGCTGGCTAACAAAACCTGAAAGGATCAATTCGCATCACGTCTACAGCAGGGCAATGCTGACCAACACCCAGTATACCGTCTACCAACTGCTCCTGACCAACAGACGCAACCCCAGCACAAGCATTGTGTCTCGAAATAAATAAAACAGGCAGCCAGCTCACTCCTGGCAAAGAGGAGCGGGGACACTAACATGCTGAATGAGCGCTTATCCTCAATTATAAAGTCACCTTCAGGCAGTATAGTACAGTATACATCCTAATATGACAGGGTGGTATGGAATGGCTGAGAGCAGAGTATAGAGGGGGAATACATCACAGGGCTTTGTGAGATGGTCAGCATTACCAGGCCTAAGTTGTCAAAAAAACACATACAGACTGTGCTGTTTCAGGAGAGATGGGTTCCTGCCTTCACTGCAATGTTACACAGCGTGTGTGCGTCCCAAATGGTACCCTATTCCACATATAGTGCACTACTTAGTGACCAGAGCACTATATAGGGAATAGGATGCCATTTGGGACACAGGCAATGACTCACACCCTGATGCTTCAAAACAAGACAGGGTGTTGAAGCTACAGTGGAGCTTGGTGGTTAGTCAATACTGTACAAACTACAACAAATAATACATCTAGTCCGACAGTCATTTCAGGATCTTCTGAAAACAGCAAGTCTACCATTCTGCAGTTCATTTGACAACAGGAAAAAAGAGAATGTTCATGTGATGCTGTGATAGAATACTGCTCTGATTGGCTTGGGTTTCCAATATCACCACGCAAGTTTACATTTTCTTTGCAATCCGACAGTCCGGCAAAGAAACCCACAGACACAGCGACTGAATCAGACTTCTTCAGACACAGCGACTGAATCAGACTTCTTCAGACACAGCGACTGAATCAGACTTCTTCAGACACAGCGACTGAATCAGACTTCTTCAGACACAGTGACTGAATCAGACTTCTTCAGACACAGTGACTGAGTCAGACTTTTTCAGAAGTATGTGTTGAAAATAAATGTTTTCATCTGAATAAAACAGCACCGTCTGCCTGTTACTGAAGCCAGGAGTTAAATGAGCAGTGAGACCAACCGATGGAGGAATCCAATGTGTATTTCATGTCAGACAACAACGATGAATAATTTAACTTGAAAGCCTGGGCGATGAGCTCACTCCCACCACTCAAAATTACTACTAAAATAAGGCACGCCTCGAGGAAAACTAATCTGGGGAGACAACACATCTGCGGCACAGATTCCTCAACACTGGGGCCCCTCAGAGGTGTGTGCTTAGTCCCCTCCTGTACTCCCTGTTCACCCACGACTGCGTGGCCAAGCAAGACTCCAACACTATCATTAAGTTTGTTGACAACACAACAGTTGTAGGCCTGATAACCGATAAACGATGAGACAGCCTACAGGGAGGAGGTTAGAGTCCTGGCAGTGTGGTGCCAGGACAACAACCTCTCCCTCAATATGAGCAAGACAAAGAAGCTGATCGTGGACTACAGGAAAAGGAGGGCCGAACAGGTCCCCATTAGCATCGACAGGACTGTAGTGGAGTGGGTCGAGATTTTCAAGTTCCTTGGTGTCCACATCAACAAACTATCATGGTCCAAACACACCAAGACAGTCGTGAAGAGGGCACGACATTGCTTTTTCCCCCTCAGGAGATTGAAAATATTTGGCATGGGTGCCCAGATCCTCAAAAGGTTCTACAGCTGCACCATCGAGAACATCCTGACTGGTTGCATCACCGCCTGGTATGGCAACTGATCGGCATCCGACCGTAAGGCGCTATAGAGGGTATTGTGTGCGGCCCAGTACATCACTGGGGCCAAGCTTCCTGCCATCAGGACCTATATATTAGGCGGTGTCAGAGGAATGCCCCAAAAACTCCAGTCACCCAAGTCATAGACCGGTCTCTCTGCTACCATACCGCTAGCGGTACCGGATCGCCAAGTCTAGGTCCAAAAGGCCTAGACAGCTTCTACCCCTAAGCCATAAGCCTGAACAATTAATCAAATGGTCACCCAGACTATTTGCACTATGTGCTGCTACTCGCTGTTTATTATCTATGCATAGTCACTTTACCCCTACCTACATGTACAAATGACCTCGACTAACCTGTACCCCCACATTGACTCGGTACCGGTACCCCCTGTATATAGCCTCGTTATTGTTATGTAATCTTATTGTGTTACTTTTTATTTAGCAAATATTTTCTTAACGCTATTTCTTGAACTGCATTGTTGGTTAAGGGCTTGTAAGTAAGCATTTCACGGTATTCAGCGCATGTGACAAATAAAATTTGATTTGACATTGAGAAATGCATTTCCATGAATGCTTCCCAAATGGCACCCTATTCCCTTTGTAGTGCACTACTTTTGATGGGCTTTGGTAAAAGGTAGTGCACTATGTAGGAAATAGGGTGCTATTTGGGACGCATTTTTGACTATGCATCTTAATTCATTTTTGAAAATTGAGCTTGGCTTTATATAGGCACTACAGCAGCGCCTTCATTATAAAAATTTCATGCAGTACGCAAGCCAAGCCTTATGATGTGTGATTATCATAATTGCAATTGCATTACTGCCCGACACTGAGATATGTCCAGACTAGAACCCACCACTCCACATGAAATAGTGACATCACAAACTCTTACAGAATCAAATGTTTTCTTATTCCTGTACATTATAATTAAGCAGTAAGGCCCGAGGGGGTCAATATACCACACCTACGGACTGTTCTTATGCACAACGCACCACAGAGTGCCTGGATACAGCCCTTTGCCGTGGTATATTGGCCATATTCCACGAACCCCATAGGTGCCTAATTGCTATTATAAACTGGTTACAAACGTAATTAGAGCAGTAAAAATAAATGTTTTGTCATACGGTCTGATATGCCACAGCTGTCAGCCAATCAGCATTCAGGGCTCGAACCACCCAGTTTATAATTACATTTTAGTCATTTAGCGATAGCCCTTTACACTCATACCGGTATACGGGTTGAAAATGGCAGTTGGGCACTGATAAACCTCTAAATTGGAACGCAGTGGCTGTACAGTAAGTAACATGCTATACATGACGTCAGAGCTCTGGCTCTGTGCTTCACAGCTCTGTATGGGTTTTGACTGACAAATTATGAGGACTTTACGTATTTTAAAAGATGAAATGTTGAGGATTATAATGAATACTGCTTTGATGTCATAGAAGAAAGCCAAACACCTGTGAGTCCAAATGTGCACCTCACATTTCCATATCATAAAACTCATGTCAGATACAGTGTCAATGTTTACGATCACTATGTTTGATGTACGGAGATATACCGTTGGGTGTTCTGAACAGAATGAACCTGTTTGTATATTGTGAAGAAAATGTACTGCAGCACACACACCTGAATGCACTCATATCTATGCGCACCAAAAATCAAATCGGTTTCCCTGAATTGCATTGTGAAAGCCTAACAATGTAATATCGTATTTTATAACTTAGCTAGTCATGTTGCTAATAGAACCAGCTTTCAAATGATGCCCACCTGACCCAGATTACTTAAAAAACAACAGTAATTGTGTGATGGCGGGGATGCAGGGTTGTGTTCCAAACAAAACTACAAGCGCGTTTCCTCTAGTACCTCAACGGCACAGCCAGAAGAGCTGAAAAAAATCACCTTATAGTGTAAGGCACTTCTTTAGGTCTGCTCTTCCACACTAGATTCAACCAATCAAGGTCCTAGGGCGCAGCTGATTAGTAGAATTACAGAGCTAATATAATAACAATAATCATTTAGTAGACGCTTTTATCCAAAGCAACTTACAGTCATGTGTGAATACAGTTGAAGTCAGAAGTTTACATACACCTTAGCCAAATACATTTAAACTCAGTTTTTCACAATTCCTGACATTTAATCCAAATAAAAATTCACTATCTTAGGTCAGTTAGGATCAACACTTTATTTTAAGAATGTGAAATGTCAGAACAATAGTACAGAGAATTACTTATTTCAGCTTTTATTTCTTTCATCACATTCCCAGTGGGTCAGAAGTTTACATACACTCAATTAGTATTTGGTAGCATTTCCTTTAAATTGTTTAACTTGGGTCAAACGTTTTTGGTAGCCTTCCAAAAGCTTCCCACAAAAAGTTGGGTGAATTTTGTTACATTCCTCCTGACAGAGCCTCCTTGCTCGCACAAACTTTTTCAGTTCTGCCCACAAATCTTCTATAGGATTGAGGTCAGGGCTTTGTGATGGCCACTCCAATACCTTGACTTTGTTGTCCTTAAGCTATTTTGCTACAACTTTGGAAGTATGCTTGGGGTCATTGTCCATTTGGAAGACCCATTTGTGACCAAGCTTTAACTGCCTTACTGATGTCTTGAGATGTTGCTTCAATATATCCAAATAATTTTCCATCCTCGTGATGCCATCTATTTTGTGAAGTGCACCAGTCCCTCCTGCAGCAAAGCGCCCCCACAACATGATGCAGCCACCCCCCTGCTTCACGGTTGAGATGGTGTTCTCCGTCTTGCAAGCCTCCCCCTATTTCCTCCAAACATAACGATGGTCATTATGGCCAAACAGACTAGAGGACTAGAGGACATTTCTCAAAAAAGTACAAAAGTATGATCTTTGTCCCCATGTACAGTTGCAAACCGTAGTCTGGCTTTTTTGTGGTGGTTTTGGAGCAGTGGCTTCTTCCTTGCTGAGCGGCCTTCCAGGTTATGTCGATATAGGACTGATTTTACTGTGGATATAGATGCTTTTGTACCCATGATTTTCCCATGATGTCAAGCAAAGAGGCACTGAGTTTGAAGGTGGACCTTGAAATACATCCACAGGTACCCCTCCAATTGACTCAAATTATGTCCAGTAGCCTATCAGAAGCTTCTAAAGCCATGACATAATTTTCTGGAATTTACCAAGCTGTTTGATGGCACAGTCAACTTAGTGTATGTAAACTTCTGACCCACTGGAATTGTGACAGAGTGAATTATAAGTGAAATAATCTGTCTGTAAACAATTGTTGGAAAAATGACTTGTGTCATGCACAAAGTAGATGTCCTAACCAACTTGCCAAAACTATAGTTTGTTAACAAGAAATGTGTGGAGTGGTTGAAAAACGAGTTTTAATGACAGCAACCTAAGTGTATGTAAACTTTCGACTTGAACTGTACATGTTCGTGTGGGTGGTTCCAGCACTCACAATCTTTAAAAAATATCATAATGATTAACTGAATATTTAAAAAACATACAATATACATGCAGTGAAGTCGCTCGACATTTACATCACATCAGTCATCTAACAGCCTCCCATCCAGAGCGACATACAGACGCAACCGGGGTCAACGCCCTGCTCAAGGGCACGTCCTCAGAGCGACACACAGAAGCAACCAGGGTCAACGCCCTGCTCAAGGGCACGTCAACAGATCTCCCACCAGCCCTCCAAGATCTCCCCCACAATTCCCCAAGAGGTGCCCCTCACAATCTTAGCAACGCAAGCCGTCGTGCTCTATCAACCGAGCCACAGACGACCATGTGTTATTAATTATATTAGAGCTGAAATCCTACAGTAGCTAGCCCTCCTTTAAGGAATAAACATTACCCTTTGGAAAATCAAGTTGATATAGGCTTAAAGTTAACTCTCTGGGGTGAAGTTTCACCTACTGTAGGTACAGATCTAGGATCAGCTTCCTCTCCCTCATCCTAACCTTGACCATTAGCGGGGAGAAATGCTAACTGATCCAAGATCAGCGTCTAGGGGCAACTTCACGCTACCGCAAAGGCCACCCTCACCTTGTTGAAGTCTTCGCTGGTGGCCCTCATCTCCTTCCAGGTCTTGTTGAGCAGCTGGATGCAGATGCAGAAGAACTCCTCAAAGGAGCGGTCGTGGGTGAAGAACATGGGGTGGAAGTCATGGCAGTTCTCACTGGCTGTAAAGACAGAGGAGAAAGGACGTAAGCCTTGTGTTTGAGAGACACATTGACTGTTCTCCCTCAGAGATTTTGGAAATTGGAGGTTTTCCCCTACCAGAGATTTTGGACAGTGGATGTTTGGATGCTTAAGTGGGAAAAGCACTCTGCCAATTTCTAAAGATTACAGTATGACTAACAAATGCTCAAGTTCAGAGTTGCATTTTTAGGTCTTAATGCAGTATCAGGGCATACAAGGTTTAAAGAGCTGAGACTGAACCATCAATTATTATGAAGATCTCTTGCATGATAATCTATACATACATAAGATTAAGATTATAAGAACAAAGAAGACATAACCATAAGAGGATCCGGAGGGAGTTATCAAACCAAGACTAAATAACCCTTCGCCTGGCATTGAGGCAATTAGCAAACACATACTGCACACTTGTATTTTAGACTCTATTTTCACTTGTTTTTAATTTGACTGACGTTGTATCCATACATTCCAGTGTCTAAGACTGCCATGTGAGTATTGGAAAGGTGAATTTGAACTGCAGTTTACCTCTAAGGTTACGCCCTCAAATGGTACCCTTATTCCCTATAAAGTGCACTACTTTTGACCAGGGCCCAGTGGGGACACACTTCATTTAGTCAGCTACTGAGTCAGTGGTATAAGATCCATCAGTAAAGAGATTAAGACAACAACAACGTTAAAATGCGTTTTGGTACATCAGAAGTACATTCCTATCCGTTGGAACGCTGCGTTTGCCTTGCAGCATTGCGTTCCAGAGGCAGTTGCAGTGCGTTCTGTGTGGTGCATACGTTGGATTTGCCGAACGTATTAATCAGATTGTATGTGTAGACAGCTTGACAGAAATGGTAGCAGAATGAATGTTAAACTTTTGTTGCACACATATCCAGATGATGCTGTAGGTGTGTTCGAGGCAATGCCCTTCTTTAAAACTCTATAATGTTTCATCTGTAGGTGCAACAAAGCAAACATTGGTGTCATATGAAGCTTTCCCGCTTGCTCTGTAATACAAGGGGTATTTTGATTTCAATAAAACATTGTAGTATGTTAATTTATGTTTTAATATTTTGTAAAAACCTAGGGCGGCAGGTAGCCTAGTGGTTAGAGCATTGGACCAGTAACTGAAAGGTTGCTAAATCGAATCCCAGATTCTGTCGTTCTGCCCCTGAAAAAGGCAGTTAATCAACTGTTCCTAGCCCGTCATTGTAGATAAGAATTTGTTCTTAACTGACTTGCCTAGTTAAAAAAACATTAAATAAAATAAAATATATCCCAGAGTGGGATCCCTGCTAGTTTTAAAGTTATGGACCATTTTATATGGAGAAATTGGCATGGTAGGCAATGTAACCAATCACAGCCCACCTTTTACTTGTATCATTGCACATCCTGCAAATCATCAGCAGAGGTAGGGCTGGGCAAAATGCATTGGACTTGTTTTGAGCAGATTTTTGCGAGACTGACACCTATCGCTTCGCCTCTTCCTCCCTGTTCAAACACACACACCAAGCCCCTCCCCCTGCCACTCACAACAACAAAGATGAGAGATCACGTCTTCCTCTCTGACAAACGGTTTCAACTCGCTATTTGTATTTGAGACTTGGTCCAACAGAATGGGTCATATGGACACCGAAACATTATTTTACTGTAATAGAGAAGTTAACCGATTACAAATACTAACATAACCTTTCTAACGACACTCTTTTCATGTCTCAACTACTCAAATTGCATGCAGAGCAGACACTACTACAAGGCTCAGTTTGTCACGCGTGGCATTGCGGTACCATGTACTAGTAGAAGCATTTTAGCCAAAGACGGTTATACTAGCCGTCTAGTCTGTGTTTTATAAATGTGCAATAAGTATAAAACACAGTTATATAAGGAATTGGCAACTAGTTTTCACTCTGAGAAATAAGGTAGGGCCACTTGATTTAAACATCTGAACGAAGTAGACAGGCTTGTACGCTGTTCAAACAGTTGGAGATAGACAGAAAGAACTGTTCTGCCTTGTTAGCTAGCAAATAGATCCAAGTTGGCAAAACTTGAAATAGAAAGATTCCTATAAAGATTAGCTGGCTACTCACTAGAACGTGGGCATGTGGGCTTGTGTAAAAAAAAAAGCAGGTTAAACTATTTTGACAAAATAACTTAATTATTAGTGGTATAACAGCCTGTTTAATTTCACAACCCTGAATTCATTAGATTATTGCTGACTGTTTAAAAAGGTAATGTGTGTTTGACCTTCAATTGTACAACAGATTTTTAGGCAATATCGCCCAGCCCAGAGCAGAGGGTGACCATTTTGAATCCATTCTAAAAGTAACAGAGATTCCAATCTGGAATTTTCATATGCACGTAGACTATATTATGTTCAAAAATATATATATATAAAAAATTGACAAATCAAAAATTATATATTTTCAAATGTTCATGTTTATATATTTCAATATTCCTAAATATTTTCCCCCGATAAAAACACTAGTCATATTAGAGATCAAGCAGTAACGTTTCATACGATTGGTTTGTTGTTGCTTTGTAGCATCTACAGATGAAACATTATGTAGTCTAAAAGGAGGCCTTGGTAAAATGTCAGAAATCAGCCAACTTTGATCAATTATTTCTCAATTATGCTTTTAGATACCTGTCAAATATATGTCAACAATCCTTCCTTCCTCTAGGACCATTCTATAGATTACATTGAGAAAATCCCCAAAGGAATGGTGTTTTTATGTCTGGGTTTCATAAGGAAACTCACTCAATAGCAACATGAGTGACTGACTCATTCCTACACAGTTTGGGCATGTACAGCCATGGGTAGTGTGTGTGTGTGTGTGTGCATGTGTATAGTCACTGTTCATGACACCACTTCTCCTTCTGTGACAATAAGAGCCTCAAGGCAGAGGAACTCAACTGTGCACTTCTAAGCCAATAGGACAGGACCCTCTGTTCTCCATATTCCTAGTTTCCCACACACACAGAGAGGACGGAAGGACCATGTTCTTTAAATGGGACAGGAGGGTTTGGTTCATTCAGTTACATTTCACATTTATAGGACAGTCCCTTGTCTGGTTGCATGTGCCAGATCAGATGGCAGCTTTCTCTTCAGAAATAAATACCCCTGGTTATTCTTGAGGGACTGGGTTCCCTAGCCTGCCTGCCAACAGACACCCACGTCCATCACAGTTCACAATGGAACATTTTCAAATTAGCCATACCATGGGCTTTTTATATTTGTTAACACTTCCATCAGACACACCTAGAACACAAACACATAGCTGTCTTCTACTGTGTGACAGGATGATGTCTGCACCCTTCTCCCTATACAGCGCACTACTTTTGACAATGGGCCCTGGTCAAAAGTAGTGCACCATGGGGAATAGGGTGCCATTTGAGATGCAAATGAAGTCTCTGAATACTACCGTAGTCTGATGGAGGAGGAGCTTCATGTGGAGATTAAAGGGAATTTCTCCCTCATTTCTCCCTCGTTTTCCTAACCCTTTCCCACCTCTTTTCTCCACCTGTCCTCCGCCAAGTGCTTTGTGAATGGTGTGGCCAGACAGCTAATCTAACCGTTTCCTGAGGGAACTCCATTAGACTGTTTTACAGACACTGGGATGGAGAAATCACTGTGCATTTATTGGGTTACTGAATTCATCATAAACTTCCCACTGAGAGTGAAATCTGGTTTCTAAGCTCAGTGCATCTAAATACATCAGCAATTTTGCCACAGTTACACCTTATTAACCGAAGGGAAAAAAATGGCTTCAAGCTATTTCATTACCCACTGATGGTGGCGAGGACTCCTATAGGACTATTTTAGCTGTCTGATGCTTCTGTTTATTTGCATTTAATGCTTTCGAAGCTTTGAAATCACCATGGAGACCAGAGCTTCATGAACGGGTCCCCACAGCAATAACCCAGGGTGTAATGATTGGTAAAAGGTCTTTATGAACGACAGTACACACTCCTCTTTCTCTGTCTTTGAGAGCTGATTGAGGAGCTGCCTTAAGGTAAAGGTCTCTGAGTGGAGCAGCCATTTACAGAGTCTCTAAGCATCACAGCAGGGCGCCCTGCCTCCAACATGGGTGACGGAATTGCATCGACAACGGTGGAATTGGAAACTTCGGGGCATTATGAATGATGCCCACAGGGGCTCTGGGGCTGGTCAGACCGGGTGGGCCTTGATTTGGAGTGATGTGGAAGGGGCTGGTCGGACTGGGTGGGGACCTGATTTGGAGTGATGTGGAAGGGGCTGGTCGGACCGGGTGGGGCCCTGATTTGGAGTGATGTGGAAGGGGCTGTGGGGCTGGTCGGGGCCCTGATTTGGAGTGATGTGAATGTGGGTTGTCCCGATTCCCGGAGAATGAATGGTGCCATTACCGGTAAGTCAGTCAGCTAGGTGAAGAGTAAAGCCAAAACATGCAACACCGTCTGCTTACTCGACAGGAGGACACAGCCTGCATAAAAGGGATTCAATCAGGTGATGGAGGGATGGAGGATGGAAAAAAGCTGACTCAATGCAGCTGTTTCCCCCGTTGGACAGAGTGGGAGGGGGGTGAGAAGGTGAGGGATGACTGCTGCTCTGGGGGGTTTTACTGATGGGCCGAGCAGGGTGATCGGGGGAAGGAGGTGTGGAGGTGACGGGGAATTAAATGTCAGACTCGCTTTAGACTTTCAGTGAGACAGCAACGGGTGGGTCTCACTACACTGGGCAAGAATGGCTACAGAGCTGCCGTCCTGAAAACAAAAAACAGATTCTAAATGTTGCAGATAGAAATAGAATGAATAGAGCCGACACGATTCATTCCCTATTCCATCTGACAGAAAATCATGTGTTCTACACAATGCTTTTCTATCTGAACATTCAGTAATGATACAGCCTGCCTCCAATTGCCTTCAATAGCGCATGGCCATACCTGAGGTGACATATGCTGGAATGGTCATAACATGTTCATAACGTGGTCATAGCGTGGTAATAGCGTGATCATAGCATCTGAACAACCTGAACTTCGTCTCCATGCAGAGAAGCGTTTTTTCTTTCACGTTGTATTATTCATACTGTTACTCCAAGGTTAACTTCTCCCGAATGGTTACTGATTTACTTGTACAAATTCAAAAACTCTCATGCTCCCATGCTGAACAAATCATTGAAGTGAGAGAGAATTAAATCTGGGCCGTTCTCGCATGACTAGCAGCATCTAAACATCTATGGTGAGCTACAAATGTGAACTGATAATAACCTTTGCATATACAGACAGAATGGAAAACCGTGATTTGTAAATATAAAGTTTAAATCCCACAGACCCAAATATCTTGGGACATCGGTAGACTCCTTGGCACACAGACAGAGGATGTACAGAGATTGAAATACTTGTATTAAAGCCCAAACACTCTCCTGTATTCTTTGGCCCAAATTCATTAGGCTGAACATGACCTTAATCTGAGATCATTGCATCCTGGCATGGTTATATCACAACTCAACATCATAGGCCAGTGAGTGGACAGGAACAGGACACAACCCCTTCCATCTGTCTAGGACCCCTCTGGGGGACAACAACGTGAGTCACGGGCATGATCTGAGAGAGCAATTGGCTCATGTGACCCCTGCTGAGCATTAATACGGTCTGGACATGTGTGTGAGCTGAAACATGGACCACCAAAAATCCTTACACCGCCAAAAATCCTTACACTACCAAAGACCCTTACACCGCCAAAAGACCCTTACACCGCCAAAAGACCCTTACACCGCCAAAAGACCCTTACACAGCCAAAGATCCTTACACCGCCAAAGATCCTTACACCGCCAAAGATCCTTACACCGCCAAAGATCCTTACACCGCCAAAGATCCTTACACCGCCAAAGATCCTGACACCGCCAAAGATCCTGACACCGCCAAAGATCCTTACACCGCCAAAGATCCTTACACTGCCAAAGATCCTTACACCGCTAAAGAACCTTACACCGCCAAAGATCCTTACACCGCCAAAGATCCTTACACCGCCAAAGACCCTTACACCGCCAAAGATCCTTACACTGCCAAAGATCCTTACACCGCCAAAGATCCTTACACCGCCAAAGATCCTTACACCGCCAAAGATCCTTACACCGCCAAAGATCCTTACACCGCCAAAGATCCTTACACCGCCAAAGATCCTTATGAAAAACACTTTGGATCAGTTGGGATGACAGGTGCACGAACACCAGCAAGCTGGAGGAGGCCAACATAAGCAGCATCCCCACTACTATAATACACCAACTGACACCTCCCGAAACAGATCATGTACTCCCAGTTAAAGGACTGTTCTGATTTAGAATATGTGGACAACTACAAATACCTAGGTGTCTGGTTAGACTGTAAACTCTCCTTCCAGACTCACATTAAGCATCTCCAATCCAAAATTAAATCTAGAATCGGCTTCCTATTTTGAAACAAAGCCTCCTTCACTCATGCTGCCAAACATACCCTCGTAAAACTGACTATCCTATCGATCCTTGACTTTGGCGATGTCACAAAATAGCCCCCAACACTCTACTCAGCAAATTGGATGCAGTCTATCACAGTGCCATCCGTTTTGTCACCAAAGCCTCATATACTACCCACCACTGCGACCTGTATGCGCTTGTTGGCTGGCCCTCACTTCATATTCGTCGCAAAACCCACTGGCTCCAGGTCATCTATAAGTCTATGCTAGGTAAATCCCTGCCGTATCTCAGCTCACTGGTCACCATAGCAGCACCCACCCGTAGAACGCGCTCCAGCAAGTCTATTTCACTGGTCACCCACAAACCAATTCCTCTTTTAGCCGCCTTTCCTTCCAGTTTTCTGCTGCCATTGACTGGAACGAATTGCAAAAATCACTGAAGCTGGAGACATATCTCCCTCACTAACTTTAAGCATCAGCTGTCAGAGCAGCTTACAGATCATTGCACCTGTACATAGCCCATCTGTAAATAGCCCACCCAACTACCTCATCCCCATATTCTTTTTTTTATAGCTCCTTTGCACCCCAGTATCTCTACTTGCACATTAATCTTATGCACATCTATCACTCCAGTGTTTAACTGCTACATTGTAATTATTTCGCCACTATTTATTGCCTTACCTCCCTCCAGTGTTTATTACTCCAGTGTTTATTATTCCATGTGTAACTCTGTGTTGTTGTTTGTGTCGCACTGCTTTGCTTTATCTTGGCCAGATCGCAGTTGTAAATGAGAACTTGTTCTCAACTGGCCTACCTGGTTAAATAAAGGTTAAATAAAATACAATAAAAATTAAAGGAAGGTCAGGGAGCCCCTGATACAGATCATATATGGCACCTTATCAGACTGGGGGGGAACACTGCACTAAACAGTGTTAAACAGACAACTGGGAGGACACTGCACTAAACAGACAATTAGGAGGGCACTGCACTAAACAAACAACTGGGGAGACACTGCACTAATCAGACAATTAGGAGGGCACTGCACTAAACAAACAACTGGGGAGACACTGCACTAATCAGACAATTAGGAGGGCACTGCACTAAACAGACAACTGGGGAGACACTGCACTAAACAGACAACTGGAGGGAGACTGCACTAAATATACTATAGGGGGGACACTGCACTAAACAGACAACTGGGGGACACTCCACTAAACAGACAACTGGGGGGACACTGCACTAAACAGACAACTGGGGGGAGACTGCACTAAATAGACAACTGGGGGGAGACTGCACTAAATAGACAACTGGGGGGGCACTGCACTAAACAGACAACTGGGGGGACACTGCACTAAACAGACAACTGGAGGGACACTGCACTAAACAGACAACTGGAGGGACACTGCACTAAACAGACAACTGGGGGGACACTGCACTAAACAAACAACTGGGGGGACACTGCACCAAACAGACAACTGGGGGGACACTGCACTAAACAGACAACAGGGGGGACACTGCACTAAACAGACAACTGGGGGGAGACTGCACTAAATAGACAACTGGGGGGACACTGCACTAAATAGACAACTGGGGGGACACTGCACTAAATAGACAACTGGGGGGGACACCTGCACTAAATAGACAACTGGGGGGAGACTGCACTAAACAGACAACAGGGGGGAGACTGCACTAAACAGACAACAGGGGGGAGACTGCACTAAACAGACAACAGGGGGGAGACTGCACTAAACAGACAACTTGGGGGAGGACTGCACTAAATATACAACTGGGGGGACACTGCACTAAACAGACAACTGGGGGGACACTGGAGTAAACAGACACAACTGGAAAGAAACCATTGAAGTGGGAGCTGCCTATACTAAATTAATGCCCACTGTGCCCCAGAGAACAAGGGACAGCTACACAAGGAGAGATTTAACACCAGGAATGCCTAACCACCACCACTCACCCCTGCCCACACTGCACCAATATACTGTATGTTGCTCGACCTCTACAGCCATCTGAAGACCCACAAATAGAAGACCTGATGGAGGACAATCCGAGTGATCACCAATGATGGTGTGTGGGTCTGTGTGTCCCTCTTTCTCTCCAAGAGGTTAGACTCGCACAGCAATGAGACCATGTTCTCTAAAGAACAGACTGCCATCACTCTAATGTACAGGCTGAGAGTTGAGGTCATTTCAAAAGCTACTGTGAATGACCAAAGGACAAGACTTACTTCTTGGTACATGACGTCTTAGAGAAAGAAAGAGACCAAAGAGGACACGGCTCACTTCTTGGTACATGTCCTTCAGGAGTGGCAGATGCATTGAACCTTTATCCTGCACGCACACACACACAATCCCTAACCACCTTAAACCTACCCCTAACCACCCTAAACCTAACCACCCTAACCCTACCCCTAACCATCCTACCCCTAACCACCCTAACCCTACCCCTAACCATCCTACCCCTAACCACCTTAACCCTACCCCTAATCACCCTACCCCTAACCACCCTACCCCTTACCACCTTAACCCTACCCCTAACCACCTTAAACCTACCCCTAACCACCTTAACCCTATCCCTAACCACATTAAGCCGACCCCTAACCACCTTAAGCCGACCCCTAACCACCTTAAGCCGACCCCTAACCACCTTAACCCTATCCCTAACCACCTTAAACCTACCCCTAACCACCTTAACCCTACCCCTAACCACCTTAACCCTACCCATAACCACCTTAACCCTACCCATAACCACATTAACCCAAACCCCTAACCACCTTAACCCTACCCCTAACCACCTTAACCCTACCCCTAACCACCTTAACCCTACCCCTAACCACATTAACCCTACCCCTAACCACATTAACCCGAACCCCTAACCACCTTAACCCTACCCCTAACCACATTAACCCGAACCCCTAACCACCTTACCCCTAATCACCATAACCCTACCCCTAATCACTGTAACCCTACCCCTAATCACCGTATCCCTACCCCTAATCACCGTAACCCTACCCCTAATCACCCTAATCACTCTACCCCTAACCATCCTACCCCTAACCAACCTACCCCTAACCACCTTAACCCTACCCCTAATCACCTTAACCCTAACCACCTTAAACCTACCCATAACCACCATAACCCTACCCCTAATCACCCTACCCCTAACCACCCTAACCTTAACCACCTTAACCCTACCCCTAACCACCTTAACCCTACCCCTAACCACCTTAACCCTACCCCTAACCACCTTAACCCTACCCCTAACCACATTAACCCAAACCCCTAATCACCGTACACCTACCCCTAATCACCCTAATCACCCTACCCCTAACCACCCTACCCCTAACCACCTTAACCTTAACCCTACCCCAAACCACCTTATCCCTAACCCAAACCACCTTAACCCTAACCCAAACCACCTTAACCCTAACCCAAACCACCTTAACCCTAACCCTACCCCTAACCATCCTACCCCTAATCACTGTAATCCTACCCCTAACCACCCTATTCTAACCACTCTAAATCTACCCCTAACCACCCTAACCATCCTACCCATAGTCACCGTAACCCTACCCCTAACCACCTAACCACCCTACCCCTAACCACCCTAAATCTACCCCTAACCACCCTAACCACCCTACCACTAACCACCCTACCACTAACCACCCTAAATTTACCCCTAACCACCCTAACCACCTTAACCCTAACCACCCTAAATCTACCCCTAACCACCCTAACCCTAACCACCTTAACCCTACCCCTAATCACCTTAACCCTAACCACCTTAAACCTACCCATAACCACCATAACCCTACCCCTAACCACCCTAACCTTAACCACCTTAACCCTACCCCTAACCACCTTAACCCTACCCCTAACCACCCTACCCCTAACCACCCTAACCTTAACCACCTTAACCCTACCCCTAACCACCTTAACCCTACCCCTAACCACCTTAACCCTACCCCTAATCACCCTACCCCTAACCACCCTACCCCTAACCACCCTACCCCTAACCACCCTACCCCTAACCACCTTAACCCTACCCCTAACCACCTTAACCCTACCCCTAATCACCCTACCCCTAACCACCCTAAACCTACCCCTAACCACCCTAAACCTACCCCTAACCACCCTAACCCTAACCACCTTAACCCTACCCCTAATCACCCTACCCCTAACCATCTTAACCCTAATCACCTTAACCCTACCCCTAACCACATTAACCCTACCCCTAACCACCTTAATTCTACCCCTAACCACATTAACCCTACCCCTAACCACATTAACCCTACCCCTAACCACATTAACCCTACCCCTAACCACCTTAATCCTACCCCTAACCACATTAACCCTACCCCTAACCACCTTAACCCTACCCCTAACCACCTTAATCCTACCCCTAACCACATTAACCCTACCCATAACCACCTTAATCCTACCCCTAACCACATTAACCCTACCCCTAACCACCTTAATCCTACCCCTAACCACATTAACCTGACCCCTAACCACCTAATCACCTTAACCCTACCCCTAATCACCTTAACCCTATCCCTAATCACCCTACCCCTAACCATCCTAACCACCTAAACCCTAACCCTACCCATCGTACCCCTAACAATCCTACCCCTACCCCTAACCACCTTAACCCTAACCATCCTACCCCTAACCCCCTTAACCCTACCCCAAACCACCTTATCCCTAACCCTAACCCTACCCCAAACCACCTTAACCCTACCCCTAACCAACTTAACCCTACCCCTAACCACATTAACCCTACCCCTAACCACATTAACCCTACCCCTAACCACCTTAATCCTACCCCTAACCACATTAACCCTACCCATAACCACCTTAATCCTACCCCTAACCACATTAACCCTACCCCTAACCACATTAACCCTACCCCTAACCACATTAACCCTACCCCTAACCACCTTAATCCTACCCCTAACCACATTAACCCGACCCCTAACCACCTAATCACCTTAACCCTACCCCTAATCACCTTAACCCTATCCCTAATCACCCTACCCCTAACCATCCTAACCACCTAAACCCTAACCCTACCCATCGTACCCCTAACAATCCTACCCCTAACCCTAACCCCCTTAACCCTACCCCAAACCACCTTATCCCTAACCCTAACCCTACCCCAAACCACCTTAACCCTAACCCTACCCCTAACCATCCTACCCCTAATCACCGTAACCCTACCTCTAATCACCTTAACCCTACCCCTAATCACCCTAACCCTACCCCTAACCACCTTAACCTTACCCCTAATCACCTTAACCCTACCCCTACCCCTAACCACCTTAACCCTAATCACCTTAACCCTAACCAACTTAACCCTACCCCTAACCACCCTACCCCTAACCACCCTAAACCTACCCCTAACCACCCTAACCACCTTAACCCTACCCCTAACCACCTTAACCTTACCCACCTTAACCCTACCCCTAACCAACTTGACCCGACTCCCAGGGGACGTGAAAAATATATATTCAGGGTGTTCCATTGAGAAAAGCACTTGGCGCCAACTGTTTTATGATACACTGTTGATTGGAATGTATGACATTTAGTGACCACATATTACAGGGGACTACCCTTTATTCTTGTTGGAATTTTTTTGCTTTCTGGGACCACTTCATCTATTTTTACAAAGTATTAAAATAGTACCTTGGTTTTAGCTAGAGGTTCATAAAATGAGTGAGGTAATTGTCTATGTGCCCGTGCACCCTGTACTACTTGTGGGTAACAGTTTTTGTCCCCTTACTTAACCTTCACCCTAACCCTAACCTTAACACCAAAACCATCAACCTAACCCTTAAGCTTAAAATAGCATTTGAACAAATTCAGGACATGAAAAAAGTCCTGACTTTTCAAAAATGTTATTTTCCAACATTGTCAGGTCATTGGTGAATTGTTGGGAAATTGGGGGAGGTGGAGCGAGTGGGACTGCTGAGGGATTATTTAAGATACTCTGAATCTTTGAAGAGCGTTTCAAATGTTTTCTGAAGATGGGCAGGGACTCTGCTGTCCTAGCTTCAGGGGGAAGCTGGTTCCACCATTGGGGTGCCAGGACAGAGAAGAGCTTGGAGTCAGTAGGAGTCATTGCATCATGGTGTGGTTATATCACAGGCAGCATGACATCATAGGCCAGTGAGTGGACAGGAACAGGACACGTCCCCCTGAGGGCCCCAGACAGATGGAGGGGGTTAGCAGGGTGAGTCATTGGCCTGAGTAGGGGTACACACCATCTGGCCCATCCCAGTCCTCTGTCTGTGTGTGTGTGTGTGTGTGTGTGTGTGTGTGTGGCCCCAACGCGTACCTTACTAACCACCAAAGGACGGTCAACTTCCCCATGGAGGTGGAGTTAGCCTTTCAAGGAAGTAAGTTTCTCTCCGTTTCAACAGCAAAGGTAAGGTCGCAAAATACTCACTTGGCAGTCAGACACCAATCACTTCACCACATCATTCTGTTCCCCAGGGGTTACGCATGCTCGGGGATAGTCAGATGCCACCCCCCAGCTCCTATCTATCCTCAGCTGTGACGGGGTAGTCTGGGCCCTGGAGGTCAAAGTTCGCTGTAATCTAGGAGACTTGTGTTTCATTGACAGGCGGGACATGAAGGCTTGAGAACATTGACGCTCTTCTGGTCATATAACTGATTAGAGCTCAGGCTACAGACAGACAGACCAGACACTTACTACACAGATGTGACCATCGAGGGAGAGGTGACAGACAGGGAGAGAGAGAGAGAGACAGAGAGAGAAATAGAGAGAGAGAAAGGGAGAGAGCATCAGAGCAGATAAGATTGTTTGTAATATAAATTATGTATGAGGTCTGTGTGAGAGAGAGGGCGAGACAGAGAGAGAGACCAAGACCGAGAGAGAGAGAGAGAGAGAGAGAGAGAGAGAGAGACAGAGACAGAGACAGAGACAGAGACAGAGACAGAGACAGAGACAGAGACAGAGAGAGAGAGAGAGAGAGAGAGAGAGAGAGAGAGAGAGAGAGAGCGAGCGAGCGAGAGAAAGGGAGAGAGAAAGGGAGAGATAAAGGGAGAGAGAGAGAGTGTGAGTGACCAGTGGGCAGAGAGCCTTCCTGACATCTGTCTGAGCTCAGTGAGATGAATGTGAGGGGGCAGGAGGGAGGGATGGAAGGAGAGAGGGGAAGGACAAACAAGAGGACGAACACAGAGAGGAGAGTCACCTTGGAGCGAGAGAACCAGCATGATGAAAACACACCGAAAGATGTCATCCTCACTAATTACCATGCCAGCAGGCCTGGACATCCACCTGCGACAAAGAGAGTGTGTGTGTAGGGAAGAGCGAAGTGTGTGTCTATGTGTATCAGTGTGTGTGTGTGTGTGTGTGTGTAGGGAAGAGCGAAGTGTGTGTCTATGTGTATTAGTGTGTGTGTGTGTGTGTGTGTGTGTGCACGCGTGTACATGTGCGTAAGTGTGTGTGTTTGTGAGACGCAGCGTCAGCAACACCTTTTAGGGCCAGTCAATGTCAGGGTCAGTCAGTGTCCTGTCCAGACTGGCAAGAGGATGCCAAGACACTGGTTTGGTCAGGGAGCCTTGGTTTCCTTCCAGCCAATGGGTCAGCTGAGTGTGAGTTCTCTCCCATGCTGGACAAATCTCTTCACATCAGACCTCGCCTAACTGTAGGGCCATACAGGTCAGGACAGGTGGACTGTGCCCCAAATCGCACCCTATTCCCTACATACTGTATAGCACTACTTTTGACCCGGGACGCAGGGCTCAGGGTGAAAAGTAGTGCACTATTAAGGTAAAAGAAGTGTTTCCATTCCCATTGTCATCAGCACAGCTGGCTGTTTTTAATGTGAGAACTCCAGTGAGTAAGATTTCTGTTGGATTTATTGGATTATGGCAATTACATTTGAAACATCAGGGCTTAAATATTTTAACATGTGTGGTCAAGAAAGGCAGAGTTGCAAAGAAAAAGCCATCTCTCGGACTGGCCAATAAAAAGGAAAGATTAAGATGGGCAAAAGAACACAGACACTGGATAGAGGAACTCTGCATTGAAGGCCAGCATCACGGATTCGCCTCTTCACTATTGATGTTGAGACTGGTGTTTTGCGGGTACTATTTAATGAAGCTGCCAGTTGAGGACTTGTGAAGTGTCTGTTTCTCAAACTAGACACTCTAATGTTCTTGTCCTTTTGCTCAGTTGTGCACCGGGGCCTCCCACTGCTCTTTCTATTCTGGTTAGAGCCAGTTTGCGCTGTATTGTGAAGGGAGTAGTACACAGCGTTGTACGAGATCTTCAGTTTCTTGGCAATTTCTCACATGGAATAGCCTTCATTTCTCAGAACAAAAATAGACTGACGAGTTTCAGAATAACGTTCTTTGTTTCTGTTTCCACAACAATTTTCAGCTGTGCTAACATAATTGCAAAATGGTTTCCTAATGATCATTTAGCCTTTTAAAATGATAAACTTGGATTAACTAACACAACGTGCCATTGGAACACAGGAGTGATGGTTGCTGATAATGTGCCTCTCGCCCATGTAGATATTCCATTAAAAGTCAGCCATTTACAACTGCATTAGTCATTTACAACATTAACAATGTCTACACTGTGTTTCTGATCCATTTGATGTTATTTTAATGGCCAACAAATTTGCTTTTCTTTCAAAAACAAGGACATTTCTAAGTGACCCCAAACTTTTGAACGGTAGTGTACATCTAATTACTCCACACCTGACAGCTCTGCTGGAATACAGACGTGAAAATACATTAATTACTCCACACCTGACAGCTCTGCTGGAATACAGACATGAAAATACATCTAATTACTCCACACCTGACAGCTCTGCTGGAATACAGACGTGAAAATACATCTAATTACTCCACACCTGACAGCTCTGCTGGAATACAGACGTGAAAATACATTAATTACTCCACACCTGACAGCTCTGCTGGAATACAGACATGAAAATACATCTAATTACTCCACACCTGACAGCTCTGCTGGAATACAGACGTGAAAATACATCTAATTACTCCACACCTGACAGCTCTGCTGGAATACAGACGTGAAAATACATTAATTACTCCACAC
This sequence comes from Oncorhynchus mykiss, assembly GCF_013265735.2. Taxonomy (NCBI): domain Eukaryota; kingdom Metazoa; phylum Chordata; class Actinopteri; order Salmoniformes; family Salmonidae; genus Oncorhynchus; species Oncorhynchus mykiss. Next base: position 17,527,725 of record NC_050572.1, read on the forward strand.
CTGACAGCTCTGCTGGAATACAGACGTGAAAATACATCTAATTACGCCACACCTGACAGCTCTGCTGGAATACAGACGTGAAAATACATTAATTACTCCACACCTGACAGCTCTGCTGGAATACAGACGTGAAAATACATCTAATTACTCCACACCTGACAGCTCTGCTGGAATACAGACGTGAAAATACATCTAATTACTCCACACCTGACAGCTCTGCTGGAATACAGACGTGAAAATACATCTAATTACTCCACACCTGACAGCTCTGCTGGAATACAGATGTGAAAATACATTAATTACTCCACACCTGACAGCTCTGCTGGAATACAGACGTGAAAATACATTAATTACTCCACACCTGACAGCTCTGCTGGAATACAGACGTGAAAATACATTAATTACTCCACACCTGACAGCTCTGCTGGAATACAGACGTGAAAATACATCTAATTACTCCACACCTGACAGCTCTGCTGGAATACAGACGTGAAAATACATCTAATTACTCCACACCTGACAGCTCTGCTGGAATACAGACATGAAAATACATCTAATTACTCCACACCTGACAGCTCTGCTGGAATACAGACGTGAAAATACATCTAATTACTCCACACCTGACAGCTCTGCTGGAATACAGACGTGAAAATACATTAATTACTCCACACCTGACAGCTCTGCTGGAATACAGACGTGAAAATACATTAATTACTCCACACCTGACAGCTCTGCTGGAATACAGACGTGAAAATACATTAATTACTCCACACCTGACAACTCTGCTGGAATACAGACGTGAAAATACATCTAATTACTCCACACCTGACAGCTCTGCTGGAATACAGACGTGAAAATACATCTAATTACTCCACACCTGACAGCTCTGCTGGAATACAGATGTGAAAATACATCTAATTACTCCACACCTGACAGCTCTGCTGGAATACAGACATGAAAATACATCTAATTACTCCACACCTGACAGCTCTGCTGGAATACAGACGTGAAAATACATCTAATTACTCCACACCTGACAGCTCTGCTGGAATACAGACGTGAAAATACATCTAATTACTCCACACCTGACAGCTCTGCTGGAATACAGACGTGAAAATACATCTAATTACTCCACACCTGACAGCTCTGCTGGAATACAGACGTGAAAATACATCTAATTACTCCACACCTGACAGCTCTGCTGGAATACAGACGTGAAAATACATCTAATTACTCCACACCTGACAGCTCTGCTGGAATACAGACATGAAAATACATCTAATTACTCCACACCTGACAGCTCTGCTGGAATACAGACGTGAAAATACATCTAATTACTCCACACCTGACAGCTCTGCTGGAATACAGACATGAAAATACATCTAATTACTCCACACCTGACAGCTCTGCTGGAATACAGACGTGAAAATACATCTAATTACTCCACACCTGACAGCTCTGCTGGAATACAGACGTGAAAATACATCTAATTACTCCACACCTGACAGCTCTGCTGGAATACAGACGTGAAAATACATTAATTACTCCACACCTGACAGCTCTGCTGGAATACAGACATGAAAATACATCTAATTACTCCACACCTGACAGCTCTGCTGGAATACAGACGTGAAAATACATCTAATTACTCCACACCTGACAGCTCTGCTGGAATACAGACGTGAAAATACATTAATTACTCCACACCTGACAGCTCTGCTGGAATACAGACATGAAAATACATCTAATTACTCCACACCTGACAGCTCTGCTGGAATACAGACGTGAAAATACATCTAATTACTCCACACCTGACAGCTCTGCTGGAATACAGACGTGAAAATACATTAATTACTCCACACCTGACAGCTCTGCTGGAATACAGACGTGAAAATACATCTAATTACGCCACACCTGACAGCTCTGCTGGAATACAGACGTGAAAATACATTAATTACTCCACACCTGACAGCTCTGCTGGAATACAGACGTGAAAATACATCTAATTACTCCACACCTGACAGCTCTGCTGGAATACAGACGTGAAAATACATCTAATTACTCCACACCTGACAGCTCTGCTGGAATACAGACGTGAAAATACATCTAATTACTCCACACCTGACAGCTCTGCTGGAATACAGATGTGAAAATACATTAATTACTCCACACCTGACAGCTCTGCTGGAATACAGACGTGAAAATACATTAATTACTCCACACCTGACAGCTCTGCTGGAATACAGACGTGAAAATACATTAATTACTCCACACCTGACAGCTCTGCTGGAATACAGACGTGAAAATACATCTAATTACTCCACACCTGACAGCTCTGCTGGAATACAGACGTGAAAATACATTAATTACTCCACACCTGACAGCTCTGCTGGAATACAGACGTGAAAATACATCTAATTACTCCACACCTGACAGCTCTGCTGGAATACAGACGTGAAAATACATCTAATTACTCCACACCTGACAGCTCTGCTGGAATACAGACGTGAAAATACATTAATTACTCCACACCTGACAGCTCTGCTGGAATACAGACGTGAAAATACATGAATTACTCCACACCTGACAGCTCTGCTGGAATACAGACGTGAAAATACATTAATTACTCCACACCTGACAACTCTGCTGGAATACAGACGTGAAAATACATCTAATTACTCCACACCTGACAGCTCTGCTGGAATACAGACGTGAAAATACATCTAATTACTCCACACCTGACAGCTCTGCTGGAATACAGATGTGAAAATACATCTAATTACTCCACACCTGACAGCTCTGCTGGAATACAGACATGAAAATACATCTAATTACTCCACACCTGACAGCTCTGCTGGAATACAGACGTGAAAATACATCTAATTACTCCACACCTGACAGCTCTGCTGGAATACAGACGTGAAAATACAACTAATTACTCCACACCTGACAGCTCTGCTGGAATACAGACGTGAAAATACATCTAATTACTCCACACCTGACAGCTCTGCTGGAATACAGACGTGAAAATACATCTAATTACTCCACACCTGACAGCTCTGCTGGAATACAGACGTGAAAATACATCTAATTACTCCACACCTGACAGCTCTGCTGGAATACAGACGTGAAAATACATCTAATTACTCCACACCTGACAGCTCTGCTGGAATACAGACGTGAAAATACATCTAATTACTCCACACCTGACAGCTCTGCTGGAATACAGACATGAAAATACATCTAATTACTCCACACCTGACAGCTCTGCTGGAATACAGACGTGAAAATACATCTAATTACTCCACACCTGACAGCTCTGCTGGAATACAGACGTGAAAATACATCTAATTACTCCACACCTGACAGCTCTGCTGGAATACAGACGTGAAAATACATTAATTACTCCACACCTGACAGCTCTGCTGGAATACAGACATGAAAATACATCTAATTACTCCACACCTGACAGCTCTGCTGGAATACAGACGTGAAAATACATCTAATTACTCCACACCTGACAGCTCTGCTGGAATACAGACGTGAAAATACATTAATTACTCCACACCTGACAGCTCTGCTGGAATACAGACATGAAAATACATCTAATTACTCCACACCTGACAGCTCTGCTGGAATACAGACGTGAAAATACATCTAATTACTCCTACATGAAGGAACACACACATCCATTCTAAATCACACAGCCCTGTCCAATACAGAGAGAAGTAGCCAAAGAAAAGTCATTATTCTTATTCTGTAAATAAACCCACATGCATTCCTTATGAGACAAAGCTCTTCCAAATACAGAGGCACAGAGAAATTGAATTATGCTTATGCAAATAAAAACACATCTCTTACATTATACTTCCTAGAGCTGCCGCCGGACATAACAAACAAACTCGGATTATTCTTCTGTCACACACACACACACAAAGCAAACAATCATCTATTTCCTGCCCCGAAAAACTCTGCACAAAAACAGACGTCGGAGCAATCTCATCATTACAATGCATCTAATCTACATCAAGCCTTTTGTCTGCGTGTTTGGTTAACCGAGCGGAGGAGTGAGCACAGTAGGAGAGGAATCTGAGAACAAGCCTTTCCTGTCTTATTTGATTTTGTACTTGATTTCACTGCATTAGCAGTCGGTAGGAGCAACCCATGCTTGTGTATGTGCTCGCTGTTTTCTCAAATGGCTGCTTGTTTTCAGCCCAGGGAAGAGCTATCTATACTCATTGTAGATGGGCTCCATCTCAAAAGTGTAAAGTGGAGTTCTTTACCCTGTCGCCTTCCATTCATTACCCATCTCCAGGAGTTTTCCTCACTGCGTGACCTTACCAGGAATATCCTGGTGCTATAGCTGTGGGCTATAACTAAGACCCAGTGTTTCTTATAGACATTTAACATAGTAAGGAAAAACTCTGGGTCCTACTCATAAGTGCCACTCAAACATAAAACGTATGCACGCATGACTAAGTGGCTTTGGATAAAATCATCTGCTAAATGGCATATATTATAGAGTGGATGGGGTTAGATCGTATTTCCTTCACCTGTCAAGTCACTTTAGATCAGAGTGGAAAACGTAGTCAATGTAAATCTTCAGAAAATGTTGATCGTCCGCCATTTTACTCCTTCCACCCCTTTAGTCCCCATCCTATTCACACATGATCTAGAAGAAGATGTAGAGGCTTAAACCACAGGATTTAGCCAGTCAATTCAAATAGGATTGTTTCTTTAAGCTAATGGTTCTCTGAAGTTCTCACGTCAGCAGGCACCTCAGACATGTCATCACAGAAGGACATGTTTTTGCTAATGAGTTTGGAGGACTTTGAGACCCTGCGGAGTTCACATCCACGCAAACACACCGCAGAGAGGAGCCTCGGAGGGAACAGCAACCTCCCACAGGTAACAGTTGATGACATCACTCAATTCCAAACAGTCAGACAAACCTGACATCACAGATTTGGATAGCAGCATCCCTGCCTAGAGACAGGTATGCAGAAGGACATGGTAAGCCTGAGACCTGCCCAGTGACTGAATGAATGAGTGAATGAGTGAGCTGTTCTGGGGAAACATGCTGGGCTGGAGACTATAAATCTTTTAAGCTCTGCAGTGGGCTGTTGGAGAGGAAGGGGGGTGGAGGGGTGTCAGATGGGAGGGGACTCAGGACAACTGGACGGGGACATGATTAATGCGCAGAGCCAAGCAGCACAGTGACACACACACAGCCAGCCAAGCAGATCGCACAAACAAGCCCCCTCCATTCCTCTCCACTCCCAGCCCTCTCTTCCCACTTCTGCCTAAAAATATATAAATACAAACCAGGGAAATGTCAAAACAGTATCTATTTATGGTTGCGGCTGTGGCGGTTATTGAACCTTGGGTCGAACTGAAAAGTTCAAGTGGAATGCAGAGTGCCACCGCTGCTGCCTGCCGACCGTCCGCTCGCCTACGTTCCCGGGGAAACAGAAAACCTTTTTTTCAAACCGATCTGTTGACCTGTGTATGTTCCACATTGCCCTGCGTCTTTCAGACTGAATCTCTGATCCAGCAATCTGCTCTGTTGTTGTTGTGTAAGAGTGAGAAATTTAAGACACAGCACCCTATTTAAAGGTTAGTAGGCTACAATGACCTCAAGGTATACACCATGGGATGTGTCTCAAATGAGACCCTATTCCCTCTAGTGCACTTGACGAGTGCCCTATGGATCTTGTTCAAAAGTAGTGCACTTTGGGGAGATTTCTCTATAAAACAGTGGGACGGGATAGTGGAGGGGGAGTAGAGGAATAGAGGGATAGTGGAGGGATAGAGGGATAGTGGAGGGATAGTGGAGAAATAGAGGGGATAGTGGAGGGATAGAGGGGATAGTGGAGGGATAGAGGGGATTGTGGGGGGATAGAGGGGATAGTGGAGGGATAGTGGAGATATAGAGGTGATAGTGGAGGGATAGAGGGGATAGTGGAGGGATAGAGTGGATAGTGGAGATATTGAGGGGATAGTGGGGGGATAGTGGATATATAGAGGGGATAGTGGAGGGATAGTGGAGATATAGAGGGGATAGTGGAGGGATAGAGGGGATAGTGGAGGGATGGAGTGGATAGTGGAGCAATAGTGGAGGGATAGTGGAGATATAGGGGGATAGTGGAGGGATAGTGGAGATAAAGAGAGGATAGTGGAGGGATAGTGGGATAGTGGAGGGATAGTGGAGATATAGAGTTGATAGTGGAGGGATAGAGTGGAGAGTGGAGGGATGGAGTGGATAGTGGAGGGATAGAGGAGATAGTGGAGGGATAGAGGGGATAGTGGAGGGATAGTGGAGGGAGAGGGGATAGTGGAGGGATAGAGTGGATAGTGGAGGGATTGAGTGGATAGTGAATGGATAGAGTGGATAGTGGAGGGATAGAGGGATAGAGGAGGGAATCGTGGAGATATAGAGGGAATAGTGGATATATAGAGGAGATAGTGGAGGGATAGAGGGATAGTGGCGGGATAGTGGGATAGTGGAGGGATAGTGGAGATATAGAGTTGATAGTGGAGGGATAGAGTGGAGAGTGGAGGGATGGAGTGGATAGTGGTGGGATAGAGTGGATGGTGGAGGGATAGTGGCGATATGGAGGGGATAGTGGAGGGATAGTGGAGGGACAGAGGGGATAGTGGAGGGATAGAGGGGATAGTGGAGGGATAGATTGGATAGTGGAGGGATAGAGTGGATGGTGGAGGGATAGAGTAGATATGGAGGGGATAGTGGAGGGATAGTGGAGGGATAGAGGGGATAGTAGAGGGATATTGGAGGGATAGTGGGGATAGTGGAGGGATAGAGGGGATAGTAGAGAGATAGAGTGGATAGTGAAGGGATAGAGGGGATAGTGGAGGGATAGAGGGGATAGTGAAGGGATAGAGGGGATAGTGGAGGGATAGAGGGGATAGTGGAGGGATAGAGTGGATAGTGGAGGGATAGAGGGGATAGTAGAGAGATAGAGTGGATAGTGAAGGGATAGAGGGGATAGTGGAGGGATAGAGGGGATAGTGAAGGGATAGAGGGGATAGTGGAGGGATAGAGGGGATAGTGGAGGGATAGAGTGGATAGTGGAGGGATAGAGGGGAAAGTGGAGGGATAGAGGGGATAGTAGATGGATAGTGGAGGGATAGTGGAGATATAGAGGGAAGTGAGATATAGAGGGGATAGTAGAGGGATAGAGGGGATAGTAGAGGGATAGGGTGGATAGTGAAGGGATAGAGGGGATAGTGGAGGGATAGAGGGGATAGTGGAGGGATAGAGGGGATAGTGGAGGGATAGAGGGGATAGTGGAGGGGTAGAGTGGATGGTGGAGGGATAGAGGGGAAAGTGGAGGGATAGTGGAGGGATAGAGGGGATAGTAGAGGGATAGTAGATGAATAGTGGAGGGAGATAGTGGAGATATAGAAGGAAGTGAGATATAGAGGGGATAGTGGAGGGATAGAGGGGATAGTAGAGGGATAGAGGGGATAGTGAAGGGATAGAGGGGATAGTGGAGATATAGAGGGGATAGTGGAGATATAGAGAGGATAGTGGAGGGATAGAGGGATAGTGGAGATATAGAGGGGATAGTGGAGGGATAGTGGAAATGTAGAGTGGATAGTGGAGGGATAGAGTGGATAGTGGAGGGATAGTGGAGATATAGAGGGGATAGTGAAGATATAGAGGGGATAGTGGAGATATAGAGGGGATAGCGGAGGGATAGAGGGATAGTGGAAGGATAGAGTGGATAGTGGAGGGATAGTGGAGATATAGAGGGGATAGCGGAGGGATAGAGGGATAGTGGAGGGATAGAGGGATATAGTGGAGGGATAGTGGAGATATAGAGTGGATATTGGAGGGATAGAGTGGATAGTGGAGGGATAGAGGGGATAGTGGAGGGACATGGGGGATAGTGGAGGGATAGAGGGGATAGTGGAAGGATATTGGAGATATAGCGGGGATAGTGGGATAGAGTGGATAGTGGAGAAATAGAGTGGAGAGTGGAGGGATAGTGGAGATATAGAGGGGATAGTGGAGGTATAGGGGGGATAGTGGAGGGATAGTGGGATAGTGGAGATGTAGAGTGGATAGTGGAGGGATAGAGTGGATAGTGGAGGGATAGAGTGGTTAGTGGAGGGATAGAGGGGATAGTGGAGGGATAGTGGAGATATAGAGTGGATAGTAGAGGGATAGAGTGGAGAGTGGAGGGATAGTGGAGATATAGAAGGAAGTGAGATATAGAGGGGATAGTGGCGGGATAGAGGGGATAGTAGAAGGATAGAGGGGATAGTGAAGGGATAGAGGGGATAGTGGAGAAATAGAGTGGAGAGTGGAGGGATAGTGGAGATATAGAGGGGATAGTCGGATAGAGTGGATAGTGGAGGGATAGTGGGATAGTGGAGATGTAGAGTGGATAGTGGAGGGATAGAGTGGATAGTGGAGGGATAGAGTGGATAGTGGAGGGATAGTGTGGTTAGTGGAGGGATAGAGGGGATAGTGGAGGGATAGTAGAGGGATAGAGTGGAGAGTGGAGGGATAGTGGAGATATAGAAGGAAGTGAGATATAGAGGGGATAGTGGAGGGATAGAGGGGATAGTAGAGGGATAGAGGGGATAGTGAAGGGATAGAGGGGATAGTGGAGATATAGAGGGGATAGCAGAGATAGAGAGGATAGTGGAGGGAGAGAGGGATAGTGGAGATATAGAGGGGATAGTGGAGGGATAGTGGAAATGTAGAGAGGATAGTGGAGGGATAGAGTGGATAGTGGAGGGATAGTGGAGATATAGAGAGGATAGTGGAGATATAGAGGGGATAGTGAAGATATAGAGGGGATAGTGGAGATATAGAGGGGATAGTGGAGATATAGAGGGGATAGCGGAGGGATAGAGGGATAGTGGAGGGATAGAGGGATATAGTGGAGGGATAGTGGAGATATAGAGTGGATATTGGAGGGATAGTGGGATAGTGGAGGGATAGTGGAAATGTAGAGTGGATAGTGGAGGGATAGAGTGGATAGTGGAAGGATAGAGTGGATAGTGGAGGGATAGTGGAGATAGAGAGGATAGTGGAGATATAGAGGGGATAGCGGAGGGATAGAGGGATAGTGGAGGGATAGAGGGATATAGTGGAGGGATAGTGGAGATATAGAGTGGATATTGGAGGGATAGAGTGGATAGTGGAGGGATAGAGGGGATAGTGGAGGGACAGAGGGGATAGTGGAGGGATAGAGGGGATAGTGGAAGGATAGTGGAGATATAGCGGGGATAGTGGGATAGAGTGGATAGTGGAGAAATAGAGTGGAGAGTGGAGGGATAGTGGAGATATAGAGGGGATAGTGGAGTGGATAGGGGAGCAATAGTGGAGGTATAGGGGGGATAGTGGAGGGATAGAAGGATAGTGGAGGGATAGTGGGACAGTGGAGATGTAGAGTGGATAGTGGAGGGATAGAGTGGATAGTGGAGGGATAGAGTGGATAGTGGAGGGATAGAGTGGATAGTGGAGGGATAGAGGGGATAGTGGAGGGATAGTGGAGGGATAGTGGAGATATAGAGTGGATAGTAGAGGGATAGAGTGGAGAGTGGAGGGATAGTGGAGATATATAGGGGATAGTGGGATAGAGTGGATAGTGGAGGGATAGAGTGGATAGTGGAGGGGAAGAGTGGATAGATAGTGGAGATATAGAGGGGATAGTGGAGGGATAGAGTGGATAGTGGGATAGAGTGGATAGTGGAGATATAGAGGGGATAGTGGAGGGATAGTGGAGATATAGAGTGGATAGTAGAGGGATAGTGGAGATATAGAGGGGATAGTGGAGGGATAGAGTGGATAGTGGACGGATAGAGTGGATAGTGGGATAGAGTGGATAGTGGAGATATAGAGGGGATAGTGGAGGGATAGAGTGGATAGTGGAGGGATAGAGTGGATAGCAGAGGGATAGGGGGGATAGTGGAGGGATAGAGGGGATAGTGGAGGGATAGAGTGGATAGTGGAGGGATAGAGTGGATAGTGGAGGGATAGAGTGGATAGTGGAGGGATAGAGGGGATAGTGGAGGGATAGTGGAGGGATAGAGTGGATAGTGGAGGGATAGAGTGGATAGTGGAGAGATAGAGTGGATAGTGGAGATATAGAGGGGCTAGTGGAGGGATAGTGGAGGGATAGTGGAGGGATAGAGGGATATAGTGGCGGTATAGTGGAGATATAGAGTGGATATTGGAGGGATAGAGTGGATAGTGGAGGGATAGAGGGGATAGTGGAGGGATAGAGGGGATAGTGGAGGGATAGAGTGGATAGTGGAGGGATAGTGGAGGGATAGAGTGGATAGGGGAGCGATAGTGGATTTATAGGGGGGATAGTGGAGGGATAGAGGGATATAGTGGAGGGATAGTGGAGATATAGCGGGGATAGTGGAATAAAGTGGATAGTGGAGAAATAGAGTGGAAAGTGGAGGGATAGTGGAGATATAGAGGGGATAGTGGGATAGAGTGGATAGTGGAGGGATAGTGGAGATATAGAGGGGATAGTGGAGTGGATAGTGGAGGGATAGAGTGGATAGGGGAGCGATAGTGGAGGTATAGGGGGGATAGTGGAATAGAGTGGATAGTGGAGAAATAGAGTGGAGAGTGGAGGGATAGTGGAGGTATAGAGGGGATAGTGGAGTGGATAGTGGAGGGATAGAGTGGATAGGGGAGCGATAGTGGAGGTTTAGGGGGGATAGTGGAGGGATAGAGGTATAGTGGCGGGATAGAGGGGATAGTGGAGGGATAGAGGGGATAGTGGAGGGATAGAGGGGATAGTGGATGGATAGAGGGGATAGTGGAGGGATAGAGGGGATAGTGGAGGGATAGAGTGGATAGTGGAGGGATAGAGGGGATAGTGGAGGGATAGTGGAGATATAGTGGGGATAGTGGAATAGAGTGGATAGTGGAGAAATAGAGTGGAGAGTGGAGGGATAGTGGAGGTATAGAGGGGATAGTGGAGTGGATAGTGGAGGGATAGAGTGGATAGGGGAGCGATAGTGGAGGTTTAGGGGGGATAGTGGAGGGATAGAGGTATAGTGGCGGGATAGAGGGGATAGTGGAGGGATAGAGGGGATAGTGGAGGGATAGAGGGGATAGTGGATGGATAGAGGGGATAGTGGAGGGATAGAGGGGATAGTGGAGGGATAGAGGGGATAGTGGAGGGATAGAGTGAATAGTGGAGTGAGAGGGATAGTGGAGGGATAGAGGGCATAGTGGAGGGATAGAGTGGATAGTGGAGGGATAGAGTGGATAGAGGGAATAGTGGAGGGATAGAGTGGATAGTGAAGGGATAGAGTGGATAGTGGAGGGATAGAGGGCATAGTGGAGGGATAGAGTGGATAGTGGAGGGATAGAGTGGATAGGGGAGCGATAGTGGAGATATAGGGGGGATAGTGGAGGGATAGAGGGGATAGTGGAGGGATAGAGGGGATAGTGGAGGGACAGAGGGGATAGTGGAGGGATAGAGGGGATAGTGGAGGGACAGAGTGGATAGTGGAGGGATAGTGGAGATATAGAGGGGATAGTGGGACAGAGTGGATAGTGGAGGGATAGTGGAGATATAGAGGGGATAGTGGGATAGAGTGGATAGTGGAGGGACAGAGTGGATAGTGGAGGGATAGTGGGATAGAGTGGATAGTGGAGGGATAGAGTGATAGTACTCCAAGATCGCATAGCAGTTCAGACGTCTTTTGTCCTCGTCTTGTGTCCTGTATATATATATACATATATATTTACAACTTTTTTCACATACATTTTATTTTTATTTTCCATCAACTCATCTTCAAAACACTCTCCTGCAACCCGCCTCACCAATTTATATTCATAAAAAAGTATTATTTACCTCAGATCTGTAATCCTCCAAGAAGCTAGCCAGAAACTCCAAGAAGCTAGCCAGAAGCTAGCCAGGAGCTAATCAGAAGCTAGTTAGCTTCTTTACTCGCAAATCGTTAGTATTCAGCTAACCACGGTTTGTGGTCATCAGCTATCCTTTAGCTCGAAAATCTATCGAAAATCTATCGGCAGTTTTGTACGGCGCAGCGCGGCTCGGAACGGAACATACCGGACCAATTTTTCTCTCCATGTCCCTGGATTTCAACTGCTCTCTGGACATTCATACCCGGATCTCACAGCTAGCTAGCTGCTATCCGTGTGACAATCGGCTTTCGTCGATTCCGGAGCAAACATCAATTATTCCGGTGCTAGCCAGCTCCGTCAATCACTCCTGAGTTCCATCATTCACTCCTGGGCTGCAGTCACCTATCCGGACCCGTTTTACTGCCTACGCGGAGCCCCACCGGGCCCAAACTGGACTGCCGACGTTATCTACCTGAAGGAGATCCGGCTGGCTCCTCCGTCGCGACGTTACCTGAACGCCCATCTGCAGCCCGCTAACCGTTAGCTGTCTTACCGGCTGCTATCTGAATAGACAATTTATTTATTTTTATTATTATTAGTTTTTCTTCTCGGGCCTCTATAACTATATCTATTGTTCTTATTTTTGTTGTTGTTGTGTGATTTGGATTAATCCCCTCTACCACACGGAACCCCACTAATCTACTGACCGAACGCAAGAGGTGGCTAACAACATACCTCCATCCTATGCTAGCTTGCTACCGATGGCCTGGCTAGCTGTCTAAATCGCCGTGACCCTCAATCAACCTCTCCACTCACTGGACCCTTTTGATCACTTGACTAAGCATGCCTCTCCTTAATGTCAATATGTCTTGTCCATTGATTTTCTGGTTAGTGTTTATTGGCTTATTTCACTGTAGAGCCTCTAGTCCTGCTCACTTTACCTTATCCAACCTATTAGTTCCACCACCCACACATGCAATGACATCTCCTGGTTTCAATGATGTTTCTAGAGACAATATCTCTCTCTTCATCACTCAATACCTAGGTTTACCTCCACTGTATTCACATCCTACCTTACCTTTGTCTGTACATTATACCTTGATGCTATTTTATCGACCCCAGAAACCTCCTTTTACTCTCTGTTCCAGACGTTCTAGACGACCAATTCTTATTGCTTTTAGCCGCACCCTTATTCTACTCCTCCTATGTTCCTCTGGTGATGTAGAGGTGAATCCAGGCCCTGCAGTGCCTAGCTCCACTCCTATTCCCCAGGCGCTCTCTTTTGACGACTTCTGTAACCGTAATAGCCTTGGTTTCATGCATGTTAACATTAGAAGCCTCCTCCCTAAGTTTGTTCTATTCACTGCTTTAGCACACTCTGCCAACGCGGATGTTCTAGCTGTGTCTGAATCCTGGCTTAGGAAGACCACCAAAAATTCAGACATTTTAATTCCAAACTACAACATTTTCAGACAAGATAGAACTGCCAAAGGGGGCGGTGTTGCAATCTACTGCAAAGATAGCCTGCAGAGTTCTGTCCTACTATCCAGGTCTGTACAATTTGAACTTCTACTTTTAAAAATCCACCTCTCTAAAAACAAGTCTCTCACCGTTGCCGCCTGCTATAGACCACCCTCTGCCCCCAGCTGTGCTCTGGACACCATATGTGAACTGATTGCCCCCCATCTTTCTTCAGAGCTCGTGCTGCTAGGCGACCTAAACTGGAACATGCTTAACACCCCAGCCATCCTACAATCTAAACTTGATGCCCTCAATCTCACACAAATTATCAATGAACCTACAAGGCACCTCCCCAAAGCCTTAAACACGGGCACCCTCATAGATATCATCCTAACCAACTTCCCCTCTAAATACACCTCTGCTGTCTTCAACCAAGATCTCAGCGATCACTGCCTCATTGCCTGCATCCGTAATGGGTCAGCGGTCAAACGACCTCCTCTCATTACTGTAAAACGCTCCCTGAAACACTTCAGCGAGCAGGCCTTTCTAATCGACCTGGCCGGGGTATCCTGGAAGGATATTGACCTCATCCCGTCAGTAGAGGATGCCTGGATATTTTTTTTAAATGCCTTCCTAACCATCTTAAATAAACATGCCCCATTCAAGAAATTTAGAACCAGGAACAGATATAGCCCTTGGTTCTCCCCAGACCTGACTGCCCTTAACCAACACAAAAACATCCTATGGCGTTTCTGCATTAGCATCGAACAGCCCCCGTGATATGCAGCTGTTCAGGGAAGCTAGAAACCATTATACACAGGCAGTTAGAAAAGCCAAGGCTAGCTTTTTCAAGCAGAAATTTGCAAGAACACCTCCTCCCAGCTGCCCACTGCACTGAAGATAGGAAACACTGTCACCACTGATAAATCCACCATAATTGAACATTTCAATAAGCATTTTTCTACTGCTGGCCATGCTTTCCACCTGGCTACTCCTACCCCTGTCAACAGCACTGCACCCCCAACAGCAACTCGCCCAAGCCTTCCCCATTTCTCCTTCTCCCAAATCCATTCAGCTGATGTTCTGAAAGAGCTGCAAAATGTGGACCCCTACAAATCAGCCGGGCTAGACAATCTGGACCCTTTCTTTCTAAAATTATCTGCCAAAATTGTTGCCACCCCTATTACTAGCCTGTTCAACCTCTCTTTCGTGTCGTCTGAGATTCCCAAAGATTGGAAAGCAGCTGCGGTCATCCCCCTCTTCAAAGGGGGGGACACTCTTGACCCAAACTGCTACATACCTATATCTATCCTACCATGCCTTTCTAAGGTCTTCGAAAGCCAAGTCAACAAACAGATTACCGACCATTTCGAATCTCACCATACCTTCTCTGCTATGCAATCTGGTTTCAGAGCTGGTCATGGGTGCACCTCAGCCAAGCTCAAGGTCCTAAACGATATCTTAACCGCCATCGATAAGAAACATTACTGTGCAGCCGTATTCATTGATCTGGCCAAGGCTTTTGACTCTGTCAATCACCACATCCTCATCGGCAGACTCAACAGCCTTGGTTTCTCAAATGATTGCCTCGCCTGGTTCACCAACTACTTCTCTGATAGAGTTCAGTGTGTCAAATCGGAGGGTCTGTTGTCCGGACCTCTGGCAGTCTCTATGGGGGTGCCACAGGGTTCAATTCTTGGACCGACTCTCTTCTCTGTATACATCAATGAGGTCGCTCTTGCTGCTGGTGAGTCTCTGATCCACCTCTACGCAGACGACACCATTCTGTATACTTCCGGCCCTTCTTTGGACACTGTGTTAACAACCCTCCAGGCAAGCTTCAATGCCATACAACTCTCCTTCCGTGGCCTCCAATTGCTCTTAAATACAAGTAAAACTAAATGCATGCTCTTCAACCGATCGCTACCTGCACCTACCCGCCTGTCCAACATCACTACTCTGGACGGCTCTGACTTAGAATACGTGGACAACTACAAATACTTAGGTGTCTGGTTAGACTGTAAACTCTCCTTCCAGACCCATATCAAACATCTCCAATCCAAAGTTAAATCTAGAATTGGCTTCCTATTTCGCAACAAAGCATCCTTCACTCATGCTGCCAAACATACCCTTGTAAAACTGACCATCCTACCAATCCTCGACTTTGGCGATGTCATTTACAAAATAGCCTCCAATACCCTACTCAACAAATTGGATGCAGTCTATCACAGTGCAATCCGTTTTGTCACCAAAGCCCCATATACTACCCACCATTGCGACCTGTACGCTCTCGTTGGCTAGCCCTCGCTTCATACTCGTCGCCAAACCCACTGGCTCCATGTCATCTACAAGACCCTGCTGGGTAAAGTCCCCCCTTATCTCAGCTCGCAGGTCACCATAGCATCTCCCACCTGTAGCACACGCTCCAGCAGGTATATCTCTCTAGTCACCCCCAAAACCAATTATTTCGTTGGCCGCCTCTCTTTCCAGTTCTCTGCTGCCAATGACTGGAACGAACTACAAAAATCTCTGAAACTGGAAACACTTATCTCCCTCACTAGCTTTAAGCACCAACTGTCAGAGCAGCTCACAGATTACTGCACCTGTACATAGCCCACCTATAATTTAGCCCAAACAACTACCTCTTTCCCAACTGTATTTTATTTATTTATTTATTTTGCTCCTTTGCACCCCATTATTTTTATTTCTACTTTGCACATTCTTCCATTGCAAAACTACCATTCCAGTGTTTTACTTGCTATATTGTATTTACCTTGCCACCATGGCCTTTTTTGCTTTTACCTCCCTTCTCACTTCATTTGCTCACATTGTATATAGACTTGTTTATACTGTATTATTGACTGTATGTTTGTTTTACTCCATGTGTAACTCTGTGTCGTTGTATCTGTCGAACTGCTTTGCTTTATCTTGGCCAGGTCGCAATTGTAAATGAGAACTTGTTCTCAACTTGCCTACCTGGTTAAATAAAGGTAAAATAAATAAAAAATAAAAATAAATAGTGGGGAGATAGTTGAGATATAGACGGGACAGTGGAGGGATAGAGTGGATAGTGGAGAGATAGAGTGGATAGGATAGAGTGGATAGTGGAGAGATAGAGTGGATAGGATAGAGTGGATAGTGGAGGGATAGAGTGGATAGTGAAGGGATAGAGTGGATAGTGGAGAGATAGAGTGGATAGTGGAGGGATAGAGTGGATAGTGGAGGGATAGAGTGGATAGTGGAGGGATAGAGTGGATAGTGGAGGGATAGAGTGGATAGTGGAGGGATAGAGTGGATAGTGGAGGGATAGAGTGGATAGTGGAGGGATAGAGGGGATAGTGGAGGGATAGAGTGGATAGTGGAGGGATAGAGTGGATAGTGGAGGGATAGAGGGGATAGTCGGAGGATAGTGGAGGGATAGTGGAGGGATAGTGGAGATATAGGGGGGATAGTGGAGGGAAAGAGGGATAGTGGAGGGATAGTGGAGATATAGAGGGGATAGTGAAGATATAGCGGGGATAGTGAAGATATAGAGGGGATAGTGGGATAGAGTGGATAGTGGAGGGATAGAGTGGATAGTGGAGGGATAGAGGGGATAGTCGGAGGATAGTGGAGGGATAGTGGAGGGATAGTGGAGATATAGTGGAGATATAGGGGGGATAGTGGAGGGAAAGAGGGATAGTGGAGGGATAGTGGAGATATAGAGGGGATAGTGAAGATATAGAGGGGATAGTGGGATAGAGTGGATAGTGGAGGGATAGAGTGGATAGTGCAGGGATAGAGGGGATAGTGGAGGGATAGAGGGGATAGTGGAGGGATAGTGGAGATATAGAGGGGATAGTGGGACAGAGTGGATAGTGGAGGGATAGTGGAGATATAGAGGGGATAGTGGAGGGACAGAGTGGATAGTGGAGGGATAGTGGCGATATAGAGTGGATAGTGGAGGGATAGTGGAGATATAGAGGGGATAGTGGGATAGAGTGGATAGTGGAGGGATAGAGTGATAGTGGGGAGATAGTTGAGATATAGAGGGGATAGTGGAGGGATAGAGTGGATAGTGGAGAGATAGAGTGGATAGTGGGATAGAGTGGATAGTGGGATAGAGTGGATAGTGGAGGGATAGAGTGGATAGTGGAGGGATGGAGTGGATAGTGAAGGGATAGAGGGCATAGTGGGGAGATAGTTGAGATATAGAGGGGATAGTGGAGGGATAGAGTGGATTGTGGAGAGATAGAGTGGATAGTGGGATAGAGTGGATAGTGGAGGGATAGAGTGGATAGTGGAGGGATAGAGTGGATAGTGGAGGGATAGAGTGGATAGTGGAGGGATAGAGTGGATAGTGGAGGGATAGAGTGGATAGTGGAGGGATAGAGTGATAGTGGGGAGATAGTTGAGATATAGAGGGGATAGTGGAGGGATAGAGTGGATAGTGGAGAGATAGAGTGGATAGTGGGATAGAGTGGATAGTGGGATAGAGTGGATAGTGGAGGGATAGAGTGGATAGTGGAGGGATGGAGTGGATAGTGAAGGGATAGAGTGGATAGTGGTGGGATAGAGTGGATAGTGGAGGGATACAGAAAATAGACTAGAAAGGCCAAAAGATGCCCCAAGCATTCCCAGAATCCTGTTGTGTGTGATTTGTCTGGGTAGATGGGGAATTAAGAAGTCCAAGGCCCACCAGAGGTTTATTGGCATTTCAAAGCGGCAAACTAAAGTAAATGATGCAAGAAAAAAATTGTTACGGTTGGCGCCGAGATTAATTCCTTATCGTCTTTCTATTTTTATCCAGCAAATGGATGTGTGAAGAGAGAGAGCTTTGAACACTACTTTCTCCTCCACTCTAACACCGGGGGTTTCGTTTTTTCATATTTTATTTTTTTTAAAGGCAGACCATTACTGTTTAATGAAGAACTATGCCACTGCTTCCATTTCCGAGTTCATTAATGAAGCTTTGGTGTCTGAGTGGAGGGTTGCGTCAGTTTCTCTGCCCTTGCACTTCTAAATCATTTAAAGGGCTGCAGGCCACGGCTCAGAATGGATTTATCTAACGACCTTTACCTATCCTGTCCTCCCTCCTTTCCTATAATAACTTTGATTTGTGAATGTTAAAACTACATTTTTCCATTTCCCCCAAACGTCCATATGCTTGGATGCTCTGTTGAGTTATACAGACTGCAACTCCAAGTGTCATAATGACTCTTTAAAGTGCTACGCTTCTCTTTGTTGGTTTGCATTAAGACTTTGAATCAAGACATGATGCTAAATTCTATGTTGTCATCTTGTTCGTAATAAAATGCTTTATTGTAAATGCCTGGGGAGACAGACAGTGAGAGAGGGGGGCATGGGGACAGAGTGAGAGAAGGGGGCAGGGGGAGACAGTGAAGGGGGGCATGAGGACAGAGTGAGAAAAAAGGGGCAGGGGGACAGACAGTGAGAGGGGGCAGGTGGATAGACAGTGAGAGAAGGGGGCAGACAGTGAGAGAAGGGGGCAAGGGGACAGACAGTGAGAGAAGGGGGCAAGGGGACAGACAGTGAGAGAAGGGGGCAAGGGGACAGACAGTGAGAGAAGGGGGCAAGGGGACAGACAGTGAGAGAAGGGGGCAAGGGGACAGACAGTGAGGGGGGGCAGGTGGACAGACGGTGAGAGAAGGGGGCAGACAGTGAGAGAAAAGGGGCAGGGGGACAGACGGTGAGAGAAGGGGGCAGACAGTGAGAGAAGGGGGCAAGGGGGCAGACAGTAAGAGAAAAGGGGCAGGTGGACAGACGGTGAGAGAAGGGGGCAAACAGTGAGAGAAGGGGGCAGGGGGACAGACAGTGAGGGGGGGGCAGGTGGACAGACAGTGAGAGAAGGGGGCAAGGGGACAGACAGTGAGAGAAGGGGGCAAGGGGACAGACAGTGAGAGAAGGGGGCAAGGGGACAGACAGTGAGAGAAAAGGGGCAAGGGGACAGACAGTGAGAGAAAAGGGGGAGGGGGACAGACAGTGAGAGAAGGGGGCAAGGGGACAGACAGTGAGAGAAGGGGGCAAGGGGACAGACAGTGAGAGAAGGGGGCAAGGGGACAGACAGTGAGAGAAGGGGGCAAGGGGACAGACAGTAAGAGAAAAGGGGCAGGTGGACAGACGGTGAGAGAAGGGGGCAAACAGTGAGAGAAGGGGGCAGGGGGACAGACAGTGAGGGGGGGGCAGGTGGACAGACAGTGAGAGAAGGGGGCAAGGGGACAGACAGTGAGAGAAGGGGGCAAGGGGACAGACAGTGAGAGAAGGGGGCAAGGGGACAGACAGTGAGAGAAAAGGGGCAAGGGGACAGACAGTGAGAGAAAAGGGGGAGGGGGACAGACAGTGAGAGAAGGGGGCAAGGGGACAGACAGTGAGAGAAGGGGGCAAGGGGACAGACAGTGAGAGAAGGGGGCAAGGGGACAGACAGTGAGAGAAGGGGGCAAGGGGACAGACAGTGAGAGAAGGGGGCAAGGGGACAGACAGTGAGAGAAGGGGGCAAGGGGACAGACAGTGAGAGAAAATGGCAAGGGGACAGACAGTGAGAGAAGGGGGCAAGGGGACAGACAGTGAGAGAAGGGGGCAAGGGGACAGACAGTGAGAGAAAAGGGGCAGGGGGACAGACAGTGAGAGAAGGGGGCAAGGGGACAGACAGTGAGAGAAGGGGGCAAGGGGACAGTGTGAGAGAAAAGGGGCAGGGGGACAGACAGTGAGGGGGGGCAGGTGGACAGACAGTGAGAGAAAAGGGGCAAGGGGACAGACAGTGAGAGAAAAGGGGCAGGGGGACAGACAGTGAGGGGGGGCAGGTGGACAGACAGTGAGAGAAAAGGGGCAGGGGGACAGACAGTGAGAGAAGGGGGCAAGGGGACAGTGTGAGAGAAAAGGGGCAGGGGGACAGACAGTGAGGGGGGCAGGTGGACAGACAGTGAGAGAAAAGGGGCAGGGGGACAGACAGTGAGGGGGGGCAGGTGGACAGACAGTGAGAGAAGGGGGCAAGGGGACAGACAGTGAGAGAAGGGGGCAAGGGGACAGTGTGAGAGACAAGGGGCAGGGGGACAGACAGTGAGGGGGGCAGGTGGACAGACAGTGAGAGAAAAGGGGCAGGGGGACAGACAGTGAGGGGGGGGCAGGTGGACAGACAGTGAGAGAAGGGGGCAAGGGGACAGACAGTGAGAGAAGGGGGCAAGGGGACAGACAGTGAGAGAAAAGGGGCAGGGGGACAGACAGTGAGGGGGGGCAGGTGGACAGACAGTGAGAGAAAAGGGGCAGGGGGACAGACAGTGAGAGAAAAGGGGCAGGGGGACAGACAGTGAGGGGGGCAGGTGGACAGACAGTGAGAGAAGGGGGCAAGGGGACAGACAGTGAGAGAAAAGGGGCAGGGGGACAGACAGTGAGAGAAAAGGGGCAAGGGGACAGACAATGAGAGAAGGGGGCAAGGGGACAGACAGTGAGAGAAGGGGGCAAGGGGACAGACAGTGAGAGAAGGGGGCAAGGGGACAGACAGTGAGAGAAGGGGGCAAGAAGATCGACAGTGTGTGTGTGTGTGTTAGGTGGGAAAACAGTGATGGTGGGGCAGACAGGAAAACAGTGATGGGGGGTGAGGAGGGCGGACAAAATGGCCTGTCAGACACAGACCATTGGAGCCTATCTCCAGACAGAAGGAGAGAGAGGGTAGGGTCACGCCTAGGGGCTCTGGGGTCACTGCCTAACCCCTCAACACACAGCTAACTGAATTACATTTAGGGATTGGATAAAGCTCATCATTGAAGATGAATGGCAGTTTTCAACTGATATGATTGAAAATCTATTAATCAATTGAAAATTGCCATTGACCTCCTGAAATGACTGACTTGAAATGGAATTGACTCTCAACCCTGCTACACACTGTGGCATAGTGCATACCGTGTCTGACCCTTCCATGGTCATCAATATTAATGGTGGCTCTATTCCCTATAAGCAGTGTTTTCCCAACTCCAGTCCTCCAGACACATTGTTGTAGTCCTGAACAAAAACACCTGATTCATCTCATGGAGGGCTTCATGATTAGTTGAATCAGGTGTGCTTGCCTAGGGCCACAACAAAAATATATAGTGTGGGGGTACTGGAGGACCGGAGTTGGGAACCCCTGCTCCAGAGCATGATGGGTACTGGAGTTAGAGTGCCATCATAGACTAGCCAGAACCATGCATGAGAGTCCCGGTCAAAGCTGACATGAACACCAAAAGGAAATCAGAGATAGGATATAGGCTTCAGGGTTTGATTTTAATTGCAAAGGTTTTGGATACTAATGCAGACTCAGAGAGAAAAAGTATTTCCTAACCATACGTGTTAATCAGTTCTTCAATGCATCACAGTTCCTTACAAAAAGTGGTATCTTTTTCTTAAAGCAGTATAGGCATCACTTCTAAATCTAGCTTTAACTTATTTAGGTAGGCTACATTCACAACCTTCCCATCCCACTAAAATGAAGTTAGCAGATAGGGCTCCTATTCGGCCCTATATGATGCAATAGGGAGAGTGCCCAGCTCTTCTCCCCCTGGGCAGTGCCAGTCCCAGAGAGAGACCGTCTATTAGGAGGTGGAATAGGGCGCACTTGAAGCCTACTTACTTCGTCACTAATTGATGAACTCCAGCACAATTACAAAGTATAATGTCTCCTTTTATCTTCACTGCAGGAGACAGAGTTCACGGTAAAAATGCTCTGGAGGTTATTTCTCTGTCTGAATGGCTGGGCTTAATGTGAAAACAGACAGCGATGATGCTTTTAACCCTCGTACATCAAAGTACCCTCCACATCGCATTGCTCCACTAACACTCAATAGGGTTAAAAGTCAATGGTGAGAGCTGCTCTCGATGAGTTTCACACACTTTAGTATTGAGAGCTATTGGAGCTAAATTTGGGAGCACTAAGTACTAACTAATCAGATTTGGAAATCATGAGGCAGAATGTGAACACAGAGAAAACCTCCTGGTACTATG
>NC_050572.1:17855033-17932533 GCF_013265735.2 Oncorhynchus mykiss
GCTACAGGAGGGACTGGTGCACGTCACAAAATAGATGGCATCACGAGGAAGGGAAATTATGTGGATATATTGAAGCCACATCTCAAGACATCAGTCAGGAAGTAAAAGCTTGGTCGAAAATGGGTCTTCCAAATGGACAATGACCCCAAGCATACTTCCAAAGTTGTGGCAAAATGGCTTAAGGAGAACAACGTTAAGGTATTGGAGTGGCAATCACAAAGCCCTGACCTCAATCCTATAGAAGATTTGTGGGCAGAACTGGAAAAGCATGTGCGAGCAAGGTATAGCTCCCTCCAGTAACCACGAGCACAACCGTTCTTTGATTTTAACTGGCGGCTTTATTCTGTAGTTTTAGTCAGAATCATCACCTTCCGTGAGAACTATAAAGTAAATGAAAATACAGTTAAGCACACTCTTACAACCTTCTTATCTCACGAGTGACTTATTAGCTTGGTATAACTCTGAAGTGCTTACATACATAAACAGTTTAGCCGGAGCTTTAACAGTATCAGATTAAACACATGAAAAAAGGAAAAATACCTCATTGGCTGCTTATTACAGAAGGGAGGAAATCAAACTTCACACTTTTCATTCCTGGCATGAATTCACACTTCATCCTTAATTATTATAACGTTACCATCCTAACATACACACTTCAACCTATGAACTACACCCGATGACATGAAAACTTAGCTAACACAGCCCGGGATTGCCTTCGCCTCCAAAGGTGTGTTGCTACAATAATGATCCCCGTTACAACAGTTATTAGCTACATCGTTCCGCTTGTCTTATCATTTCCCCCGCATAGCGAACACGTAAACAATTCAAACAAAAAACAACGACATAGATTTACAGGTTAACTGTCAGTTACACAAGGAGGCCTACAAACCTGACTCAGTTACAAAAGTTCTGTCAAGAGGAATGGGCCAAAATTCACCCAACTTATTGTGGGAAGCTTGTGGAAGGCTACCTGAAATGTTTGACCCAAGTTAAAAAATTTAAAGGCAATGCTACCAAATACTAATTGAGTGTATGTAAACTTCTGACCCACTGGGAATGTGATAAAAGAAATAACAGCTGAAATCAATCATTCTCTCGACTATTATTCTGACATTTCACATTCTTAAAATAAAGTGGTGATCCTAACTGGCCTAAGACAGGGCATTTTTACTAGGATTAAATGTCAGGAATTGTGAAAAACTGAGTTTAAATGTATTTGGTTAAGGTGTATGTAAACTTCCGACTTCAACTGTATGACTGCTTTCTTCTTTTTCAATACGGTTACCATTGTGGTCCAATTAGCAGAATATACACTGAGTATACAAACGTTAAGAACACCTGCACTGTCCATGACATAGACTGACCAGGTGAATACAGGGGACAGATATGACCCTTTATTGATGTCACTTGTTAAATCCTCCTTTCAATCAGTGTAGAAGGAGAGAGAATGAGACAAGTTAAGGAAGTATTTCTAAGCCTTGAAAC
Organism: Oncorhynchus mykiss; assembly: GCF_013265735.2. Classification (NCBI taxonomy): domain Eukaryota; kingdom Metazoa; phylum Chordata; class Actinopteri; order Salmoniformes; family Salmonidae; genus Oncorhynchus; species Oncorhynchus mykiss. The sequence continues at coordinate 17,856,519 of NC_050572.1, forward strand.
AATTCGGACTCAATTGTGTATGTGTGCCATTCAGAGGGTGAATGGGCAAGACAAAAGATTGAAGTGCCTTTGAACGGGGTATGGTAGTAGGTGCCAAGCACAATGGTTTGGGTCAAGAACTGCAACGATGCTGCTCAAAAGTTTTCCATGTGTATCAAGACTGATCCACCACCCAAAGGACATCCAGCCATTTTGACACAACTGTGGGAATCAGTGTAGTCAACATAGGACGACATCCCTTAGGAACGCATTCATAGTCGTGATCAAAAAATGTAGGATGAATGATTCGTGACATGGATGAAATGATAAGAACATTGGAACATATTGAGTTACATCAATATAATTGAATCAAATCATGAACGTTGATTGCATGTATTTATACAGATGTGGTTGCTACAACATATTTAGCTCAGTCGGTAGAGCAGTAGGACAGTGGGTTTAATTCCCAGGACCACCTGAGAGTAAAAGAAATGCACACATGGCTAAGTTTCTTTAGATAAAAACATCTGCTAAATGGCATATATATATATATATATATATATATATATATATATATATATATATATATATATATATATATATATATATATATATATATATATATACAATAAAATAAAAAAGAACCCTTGAATGAGTAGGTGTGTCCAAACTTTTGACTGGTACTGTATATACACTGAACAAAAATATAAAACAACATGTAAAGTGCTGGTCCCATATTCCATGAGCTGAAATCTAGAGGAAAAATAAACGCACACCTATTTAGGCGAGGTGCTAGCTAGCGGAGTGGAAAACTTGAAAATAAAGGAGTCATTTAAGATCCCAGAAATGTATACACAAAAATCTTATTTTGCTCAAATTTGTTTACATCCTTGTTAGTGAGCATGTCTACTTTGCAAAGATACTGACTGGTGTGGCATATCAAGAAGCTGATTAAACAGCATTATCATTACACAGGTGTGCCTTGTGCTGGGGACTATATAAGGCCACTCTAAAATCTGCAGTTTTGTCACACAACACAATGCCACAGTCTCAAGTTTTGAGGGAGTGAGCAATTGGCATGCTGACTGCAGAAATGTCCACCAGAGCTCTTCCCAGAGATTGAAATGTTACTTTCTCTACCATTAGCCGCCTCCAATGTCATTTTACAGAATTTGGTAGTACGTCCAACCAGCCTCACAACTGCAGACCACGTGTAACCATGCCAGCCCAGGACCTCCACATCCGGTTCTTTACATGCGGGATTGTCTGAGACCAGCCACCCGGACAGCTGATGAAACTGGGTTTGCAGAATCTAAGAATTTCTGCACAAACTGTCAGAAACCGTCTCAGGAAAGCTCATCTGTGTGCTCCTCATCCTCACCAGGGTCTTCGCCTGAATACAGTTTGGCGTCGTAACCGACTTCAATGGGAAAATGCTCACCTTTGACGGCCACTGGCACACTGGAGAAGTGTGCTCTTCACGGATGAATCCCGGTTTCAACTGTACAGGGCAGATTGCAGACAGCATGTATAGCATTGTGTGGGTGAGCAGTTTGCTGATGTCAACATTGTGAACGGAGTGCCCCATGGTGGTGGTGGGGTTATGGTGTGGGCAGGCATAAGCTACGGACAACGAACACAATTGCATTTTATCGATGGAAATTTGAATGTAACAGAGATACTGTAACGAGATCCCGAGGACCATTGTTATGCCATTCATCCACCACCATCACTTCATGTTTCAGCATGATAAACAACGGCCCCATGTCATAAAGATCTGTAATCAATCCCCAGAAGCTGAAAATGTCCCAGTTCTTCCATGGCTTGCATACTCACCACAATCAACAGCCTGATCAACTCTATGCGATGGAGATTTATCGTGGTGGTCACACCAGATACTGACTGGTTTTCTGATCCATGCCCCTACCTAGGTATCTGTGACCATCAGATGCATATCTGTATTCCCAGTCATGTGAAAGCCATAGATTAAGGTCTAATGAATTCATTTCAATTGGCTGATTTCCTAATATGAACTGTAACTCAGATAAATTCTTTGAAATTCTTGCATGTTGCATTAATATTTTTGATCAGTGTAGTAGGAACACAGAGTCTGAGTCCCAAATGGAACACTATTCCCTCTTTAGTGCAATACTTTTTTTTACCAGGGCCCATAAGGTTGTGTTCAGAGGTAGTGCACTATATAGCTAATAGGGTGTCATTTGGAACAGAGATGTACTGTGGTCCAGACAGAGGTAGAGTTAGACACCATGGTTATGCTGCTAGTTCATTGTCACAGGGATCATCATCAGACCTTGGGGTAAAAAGCAGAGCAGGGAAACTCACTATAGCTTTATAGTATTTTTGTTAAGTGTATATGTACAGTCAGGTACATAATTATTGGGACCTTTGAAAAAGATCAGCAAAAAAGACTGCATAAATAAATAACACAAATACTGAGCTATATTGCATGCTCAAATTTGTTGAAAATTACTTAATTTTATACTAATATAATTGCTCAAAGAAAGAGATTTTGTTTAACACGTAATAAAGAAATCTCTAAAAGATAGAGGTCAAAATTATTGACACCCCTGTTTTCAGTACGCCAGCACCCTACCCTTGTGAGGATAACAACACAGCCTTTTTCTAAAATGTTTTATGAGATTGGAAAACACATTGGGTGTCATCTTAGACCACTCCTCCATAGATAATATTTCCAGATCCTTGATATCTTTCGTCTCTCTCGCTCTCTTCTTCTCCCGGTCTCTCTTTCTTTCTCTCTCTCGCTGCTGCAGTTGGAACCGTGAGGGAGGTGTCTTATGGGGGAATAAACAGATGGGACATCACAGAAGGATATCACAGAACAGAAAATAACAATCTGGCAATACTGAGAGAAGTCAGATCGACTGGTAGGAGGCTTTCATCTGGTCTAAACAGTTAGAAACTACAGAAATCCATGGTGTGCGTCCCAAATGTCAATCCATTCTCTCTATAGTGCACTACTGTTCATCCCTAGCTTTGGCTACAAAATGGCAAACCAATTGTGTTCTTATTTATTTTCACAGAATATATTCTGAAAGACATGATTTGGCCGGGCATTACTTTAGGTGTAAAATAGTGATCTGGTAGCACCAGCACTGTCTCATTCATCAACATGGAATTGTCAAACCTCTTGAGGCTAGGTATTACAATACCTTTCTGATAAGCATTTTTCATTTTTTTATACACTTTTTAGAAAGCTGATATAGTCTGCAGGTAGGCACATGTAGTTTCACATTTCCAGAACAGTATTTCGGAGCAGTATTCTCAAACTTCTCCCTTTATCTGAATAAAATCATCATCATGAATTGCAATGAATGACAAAACCAGTTGAGGAGAAAGCTCCTAAGTGTGTCAAATAAATACATATATACAATACCACCGGAGATTGATGCAATCTCCAGCCCTTGAACGTAGCAGTGCCTGCTGGTTTTTATCGGTCAGTACATGTCACTGATTGGTTAAGGAGTAACAACACCTGCTATCCCAGCTCTAAACCATACACTGGCTCTGGATTTGTCCCAAATGGCACCCTATTCCCTATTTAGTGCACTCACACTGATTTAAATGCAGAGAAGATCCGAGAAAGTCAACCAGCAGACACTGTGGCCCTCCAGTAGCTTCCAGTGTAACCCGTTACTTTAGGGTCAAGTTTGATTAGGATAGTTAGAGATGGTTAGGCCCTTACTGTAACACACAAGTGGTTCCAGCAACAAGCCTATGGGGACAGACTGGTCCTCTAGGCTTTATGATTATATAGCGGTTAGGTGACATGAAGCCAGGAGGGTCTGTGGTAGGCCTAACCATACCCACCTTAACGCCTCTGTTTGTGTCCTTAATAAAGATGGACGGACACATCATCATGGCTATACGCCGAATGGCACCCTATACCCTATATAGTGCACTACTTTTGATCATAGTCCATTGGTCCTTGTCAAATATAGTGCACTATAAAGGGAATAGGGTGCCATTTCTAACATGAACCATGACATTTGTAGATTAGGCAGAGCCATACACACTTCTGAGGTTAGAGGAGTGATGGAAATGGCTATGGTCAGTGGATTTGCCTTAAAGGGTTACCATACATGTCTGGATAATGTGGATGTATAGATTTCAACAGAATGGAAATTATACGTAGCAGATTTCATCAGACTATGCATAATGAATAATTAACAGCTATAGGCTTTAGTTCAGTGGGCTAACACAAAGCTGGCCTAGTGCAGACCTGATTCAGTAGCAAACTATACACCTGCATCCATATTGCCTAGTTTACACAAGACCATGTCACATAGTCCACGCTATATAGTTTATTTCAGGTTAAATGACTTGCATTACACTCTATAATGTTCTGTTTACATGCTCATACATTTTTAGAAGGTGACCAAACAGGTGAAACGCATGGTATCTCTGCATGCACAGTTGGCCTAACTAAATGCATTATAATTGCCCGAGGTCAAGCTAGTCTAAGCTATGGTGCCTCATTGACAAAACAGCAACTATGGAAATGCTTTCAAGTGTTTTCCATGGCACGAAAAGAGCAGTTGCCCCTGGTATGGATTCACCTTGCTCGTTGATGCTGTTTAAGAAAAATCATAAAATGTACAGCAAACAATTTCAATAATTGCCTATTTTTCTGTTCGACTTCAGATGCCAATGGCGAAATGCAGTCGGTCACGTGTGGGTAGTTTGTGGTTAGAAAGGGATTGAGCGCCCTTGGCGAAGTACAGGTAGGTAATGGGCTAGACTGAATGTGAAAGGCTTTCACCGGAACATTACAAGCAGTCATGACTGTACAGCATACTTTTTTACGCCTTGGTCACACCAACAGTGTCTTTGCGCAAAATGGTACACAGCATCATCTGGATATGTGTGCAACAAACGTTCAAAATTCACCTTCTACTACCATTTCTGTCAAACTGTCTACGCATACAGATTGACGCATATGTTCGATAAATCCAACATTTGCACCACACCGAACGCACTGCAACTGCCTCTGCAACGCAATGCTGCAAGGCAAACGCAGCCTTTCGTTGGAAATTAATGTAATTCTGGTGTACCAAAATGCAATAATGCTGTCAGTGTGTTCGAGGCACAGAGAGCGCCGTGTCTAATGCTGTGTTCAGGACTTTGGAGAGCTGCATCTTGCTCATTTAGTCCTCAGAAACTAGACTCAAACGGCACCAAAATCCCTATTTGTCAGATTGTATAAAATTTAGAGTATGTACACCTAATTATATTGTTTCTATTATGCTTTCATTTCAATTGGCATACAATTTTAATACATTGCCCACCAAAGTCAAAGTGGACAATTACTCATGAGGGAAAGAGGTAAGAAACCGCTTGAAGATGCTAGGTGGCAGTGTTTATTTAACAAAGCGGGCGGTAATATGCATTCGTTGGAGTCTCTGACACTTTGTTTTTGTGGCGTTCAACATTCACTTCTGCTACCATAACTTTATATATATATTTTTTTAATAATTTATTTTATGAACCTGGTGCTTCTGTAACGGAATCCTTAGATTGCTTATATTGTGCTTCAACAAATAAAATATCAACCATTTTGAAATGTAAGCTATATACTATGTTAATATAGCCTTCATAATATATTACTGTTTTACGACGTAGGCCTGCTCATAGAGCCATTGCTTGACACAGCAGGCTACATGCAACCCCTCTTGCATGTTTGAAATCCTTTCTGTCTTCTAAACATGAAAGCCCAATAAATCACCTTTGCCTGTTAGGCGACAAGAGCTTGCACCATCCATCCATCCCTCTGCGTTCCCCTTCCTCCCCTTTCTCTCTCTCTCTCTCTCTCTCTCCCCTCTTTTCCACATATATTTTGCTGCTCCCATTCGCTCGCGCTCTGAGCAGCAACAACATTAAATAAGTGAAGACTTTAACAGACACTCAGGCAGCCGCAGCATCGTCCGCAGCGAGCGCACACACACTGACACAAGTCGCGTGGGCTGTCTGGACGCCGACGCCATCTGTTCTCGCCCACGATGGACACGCTGCAATCAAGACTGCTTTTAAGATTATCTATTTAGGAAATTTTAACCAGAATTACCATATTCTCTTCGCCCTGAATAGACTACATATTGTAGTGCGTTGGCACGGATGCTCTATTAGGCTACTCTGCTGTCTCTTGGCTGGGGAAAATACTCAGGAGGTACATTTGTATCCATAACATTTGTCACCGAGAGTGGCTGACTGGTCGTCCTCTGTCATCTTGAAGTTGTCTTATTGAGCATCCTACAGACTGTGAATTGTGATGTACTTGTGCCATGGTTACCCTAGTTCCACAAGGTGAGGAGAGGGATTGAGTTGGAGAGATTTTTAACGCGGAGGGAGTTGTGGATCACGGAGACCAGGAGGAGAGAGACAACCGTCAGCGCCAATAACACCTTCTGCATCAGAACCGTCTCGGTTTCTTCCATATATGGTACACCACTAAAACTGGACCATTGGATTAATTTTACAGAGTACCTGTCAACGAGAATATATTTGTTTTAAATTCACTGTAATAGACTTCAATCAGGTCGAAGTGTCTCATTGCGGTTGAACCCCATACCAAGGCTAAGGTTGTGGTTTTACCGTTTGGACCATTTTAATAATAATATTTCCCTCTCGGGTGGATTGTTTGACCATCTCGGACGACCCCAAATGTGCGATGTCTGAGCAGTGAGAGCTCGGTGGGATCTGCTTTGGTCGTCCTGCACAGTAGCATGGCCCCGTCCCGACGGCACTGCGGATGGGAGATGACGCCTCTGTCGGTATGCCTGCTCCTGTCCATCTTGATGTTTCAGCCTGCGCTAGCCAAGGTCTGCAATGACTATACGAGGCACGGTCAGGACAACAGCTGGTTCTCGGGGGATAATGAAAAGTTGCCCATCATGGTGCTCATGCCGATGAACGAGTCGGCGCTGATGAGCAGCATTAGTCAGGGCATCGAGCCCGCAGTCCAACTGGCCATACAACATATAAAAGAATCACGGAATTACAAGTTTTCACTCATCACCAAAATCTACGACACCGAGGTAAACTCATTCACCCACTCTGCACCATGGCCTTTGTATCCTATATCATATATGTGCGTTTGCTTTGGGTTTCTGGGGCATAAACGTTTCAGGACGCTTTCGTTGTTGGTGTGTGTATGTGTGTGTCAGGGAGGGGGGAGGGAGGGAGGGAGGGGGGGGGTGTAGCCTACACTGCCCTGGAGGTAGCGCTCATACAGCGCGCGCCCATGTGGAAAGCGTAATTCTGTAATCATGTGCGCAGTTTTTGAAAATGTGTTTTAATTTTCGTAATTCCTGGAGATTTTCCGCTGTTGGATTAACACAAAAACATACAGTATTGGATGTTGTTATTCATTTTTGTTGTCATTCAATTTTGATAATTTATTTTTGTCATAACTTCATAAACAGTGGCCATTTCAGATTAATTTGCGGTGGGTTGGAATAGGTGCCGCGCACGTGCAACAAACTCGTGATCAAATTACAATTAATCCTCCCTATTTTACGCCTTCACACTGCCGTAAGCTTTTCCTGCGCTGAAGACATGTCATTATGGCTGTGATGCAGAACGTAATTGTTGTCACAATTAGGCACAGGAACCTTTAAATATTGATTTATAGCTGTTGGTTGCAGTTGAATAATTGAACAAGATACCCTAAAATAGCTATTGCATTATGTAAAGCAATGCATTACTCAGTCCCCATCGTTATTTCAGTCACGATTCCCATTGTATTTCGTAACAGATTAAAGGTTCGTTTTCCTTGAACCTGAAGATGGCAGTAATTTGATGTGCGATCTCTTGTTGGCATATACATTTAAGGATATCAGCATCTGTGTGGTCAAGAATGGGAATTATGTGCATTGCATCCCTTCGAATGTTTCCACACGCTAACGTTTAAGCATCTGTGGAACAAATCCCATTCAAGTCATGGAACGGAATGAGTTTTTTTCGCGCAACATGTCCAAATCATCCGAAAGTATTTCAAATTGACTGTGAAGCGCGACAAATGCAAATGCCGGCCCCATTACTTGAATAACATTTGTGCCACAAATGCTAAAACGTTAGCATGTGGAAGCAGTGCCCGGGAAACTAAACGAAACGCATGGATTGCCGTCATACCCTGTTCATCATAGAGTAATGATAAGGGTAAGGAACCCAATATGTTTTTTTTGTAATTTAAGTGAACTATCCCTTTAAGATCAGTTTACCAATCAATATGAGTAGTGTGAAGGTTTTTAATTATGCAGTTATGACCACCCCTTTGATGATTAGTCATTGGTCAGTCTCAGTAGCGTATATTATTACATTGTAAGGAGGATTCCACCTATATTGCATGGAAATCACATCGAATGGTTAGAATAGAATAGATCGTTTTCTTAACCATCAACCATTTGAGTGTGCGGACATTACCGCTGGCCAATTGGCTTCAGTGATTGTGCCCCATCGTGGTGCTTGGCCATGGCATAGCAGCAATTGAGGAGGTGAGAGAGGTGATATCCAGGCTATTATATAAACATTACGTTACCATGTCAACGTGGAAGCAGGTTGAAAGTTAAGGGGCCCAAAACTGCAGCTCTCACTCTAGCTAATTTAATTGACGTGATTAATGGTCTCCGGTATGTTAATCGAGGAAACACGTTTGCTAAACGATCGATGTGAATGATGCTGTTAGAATTACCCAGATGTTAATGTAGACGTTGAAGAAGGTTCATTAACTGTTTCAAAATATTTGTGAGTCTGTATTCTACTGCAGCCAGCATTTGGGCATGTATTGCAATATTTATTTACATATAAAGGTACTTATAAGACCTATGTCAATGATTAACACTAATCAGGTTGAAGTGTGTGGAAGAATGCTGTCACAGAACACAAAAATTAATGTTAGTCCCAAATGACACCCTATTCCCTATTGTTAGTCCCAAATGACACCCTATTCCCTAGTGTAGTGCACTACTTTTAGTCCCAAATGACACCCTATTCCCTAGTGTAGTGCACTACTTTTGACCAGGGCCCATAGGATGCATCTTAAACATGATGAGGCCATGACAGAGACAGAACTGGTGTGAGATCATTGCATGGTTTCTCATGTCTTATTCTTGTTCTGGATATTTCTATAATTTAACCATTTGCATTGAGCTTTTACCGTTAATTCCCAAATGTTTCAAACAGTCCTGAGGTTTTAAAATAGTTCTTCATGTGACCACTGACCATGTTTGAGATATTTCTTTAGTCTAGGGGGGGATTCATATGTGAAAAGGCACAGGTGTTTCCGTGCTGCTGTGAAACAAGTTGAAACAACAGTATAATCTGTTTGACTGTAGCAAGACAGTGATAAGTGGTCAGGAATGGCATATAGCATGCAACTCCTGGAATCCACTCTGACCATGAGATTAAATATACTGCCGCCATATTTCCCCTGGGTGAAAGATGAGCTGTAAACTAGAGGCCAGTGGGTCAACTGGACATCTGTGGATGGATGGATGGATGAGTGTACTCCTATAATGGGCAAAGTGCCCATTGAGTTCCAATGATAAAGTTTTTGTGTTCAGAATATTCTAGTCAAGAATATATAATATACTGTACCTTTTCATATATTGTTCAGGAAACATGTCTAAGTAAGCATTAGTGTCACGGAGGAGTGATTAACTGGCTAATGGCTAACTGTATTTCCTTCGAGGGAAAAACTGTAAAAATCTCCAATAAAACCCAAAGGAAACATGTTTATTGGTGTTCTTAAGAGCTCTCGGCATGAAGGTTCCTGCCAAGGACAGCCATTTACAAGCAGTTGGAAGCCTTTTCCATAAATCCTGCCACCACATTATACTCAACAGGGGGAAAGAGATTACACCCATGGTCTACATAGTAATTATATAAATTTTTGAATGAAAAAAATAGAAAATAGAAAAACAATTGAGCATCCTTTGAGTAATACCTGAGCTGTGTTATTGATGTTATTACTGTCAATTCTATTCATCATGGATGGACACCTGTTAGGACAGAGGACATAGTATTTGAATGTGTTTCTTCCAAGAACATGACTCTGCTGGCCTTGAGAGCTTTGAGACGCTAGCTTCAGGCATGATTCCGGTTTGGTTTGACTCACCACTTTGTTGAGTGGCGAGGGGAAGGGTGTGGGGAAGGGTGTGTTATGGAATACCATATATTACGGGGTTCGTAATTATGTCATATTTTCTCTCCCTCTTTCTCTCTCTCTTACACAATGACACTTGCATGCATGTGCATCCATAACTCTCTCTATCTGTCGCGCTGTCTCTCTCTATCTGTCACTCTGTCTCTCTCTCTATCTGTCGCTCTGTCTCTCTCTCTATCTGTCGCTCTGTCTCTCTATCTTGCGCTCTGTCTCTCTCTATCTGGCGCTCTGTCTCACTCTCTCTCTATCTGTCGCTCTGTCTCTCTCTATCTGTCGCTCTGTCTCTCTCTCTATCTGTCGCTCTGTCTCTCTCTCTATCTGTCGCTCTGTCTCTCTCTGTCGCTCTGTCTCTCTCTCTCTCTCTCTCTCTCCCTCTCTCAATTTCATTTAAATTCAAGGGGCTTTATTGGCATGGGAAACGTTACAGTTTTTCTCAGTCACTTTGGTGCATTTTTCACATCATCCCTAACATGTGCAAAATAATAAGTGCATTTCTTAGAACAATTTGTACAAACTGCAATATACAATAGATATGTTTCTAAAGCTAGGCAGTCACTAAAAATCCTTAGTACATCTCTCAAAAGTAAATATTCATGCCAATGATCATGTCAGTGTCATCAGAATGATAAGTCATCGAGTCATTGTTCACGAACAAGGTCGTCAAAATATTTAGGCATGTTGTCAATGTAACTGTTTACTTCGACAGTATTACTTGATGTAAACTTAGGCTACAGTTTGGATGACAGTTACTGTATTGAAAATGCACAAGGCTGCACTTCTATGGCATATATCAATTTCAACAGTACTATTTACATATTACTGTATGTGGGTTATTGATTGAAAGAGACTGGACAACCCAAGGGGCACAAAGGAAAAAAAACGAAATTAGAAAGAATCACAGGAAACCACCCCTAAGGCACCTGTCTGTCGGCCCACATATTCTCATCCACATCACACCGGATATTTTCCCTTCCAATGCAACGTGGAAAGAATCTTTTGGAATGCCTTCTCCATCCTCTGCAGGCGTCTACTGTGATGTCCTCACATGCTGCATCCACTGCAGCCAGCAGGGTCATCTGTGTGTGTGGCTGACGATCGTACACCTTCCACCTCCATGCTGAAAATAATTCCTCAATTGGGTTAAGGAATGGTGAATAAGGTGGGAGGAATTCTATGAGCATCCTCGGGTGGGTCACAAACCATTGCCTTATGATGTTTGGATCGATGGAAACTCAGATTATCACAAATGACCACATACTTTGGGAAATCCTCTCTAAACAGACCACTCTCATCATCAGGGATGAGAGCCCTGTAGAGAGTCTCTAAAAAGTTGAGTAGATGCTGGGTGTTGTATGGCCCTATAAGGGGGATATGGGTTAGGACACCATGCTCCGAAATAGCCGCACACATGGTGATATTTCCTCCCCGTTGGCCTGGCAAATCCACAGTAGCTCTGTGACCGATGATATTCCGACCCCACCTTCTGCATTTGGTCAGGTTGAAGCCAGCCTCATCCACGTATACAAAGTTGTGAGAGGGTTCACTTGATTCCAACTCCATTATACGCTATATCCCAGAACACACAGTTGAATTTGTTTTGGTAAGGAAGAGTGACATAAAATGTACATATATTGCATGTTCCTTCCACAGCAATGGAAATGTGTGCAGTTTATGCTTACTGTACTATGTATCACTATAAAATGTTGCTGTAAAGTAGTTACATAGATATATGTTTTACCTGTACATACTGGTACCGTAGCTCCTTAACTCTGTTCTCATTCCTTTGGAATGGTACACGGTACAGCTGTTTCATACTCATCTGGTTTCTATGCAGCACCCTGTCGATGGTTGAGATGCTAACCGTATGGATGTTTTCAAAGACATCGTTGTCTTCTATAATGGTCCTTTGTATTTCCCTGAGTCTCATGGCATTGTTTGCTCGCACCATGGTGCAAATAGCCTCCTCCTGTTGAGGTGTGAAAAGGCGTCCTCTGCCACCGGTTTGAGGTAATCTTGCAGTCCTATGTGGGGAAAAATGCAGTGATGCATCGCACACTTTCACATAGACAAAAACTATGCGAACACACATTTTACTGTAAAACATACAGGTGGGTGCATGTAAGGTGCAGTATGTATCTGTATAGAGTATATTTCTGTATGCTGTGAAATACAAGTGGACTACTGTAATATGAAGCATTGTAGGAAGTATACAGTATACTGCTTATATACAGTAACAGTGCACTGTACATTGGTGGACATACCTGTTCTCTCTTCGAAACGTTTGAACTATTGAGGACACGGTTGATCTCCCAATATTCGGCTGCACCCTTCGACCCGCCTCAGCCATTGTAAGGCCATGATTAACAACATGGTCTACAATAGTGGCCCTTATGTCATCAGATATGCGCCTATGTCCTCTGCTGCCTCTTCCTCTGTTTTGCCTTCCACCACGCATCCTTGCTCCTCTTCTTCCTCCTCTTGGCTGTTGACCCTGTTCGTTTCCTGGTCCATCCATTATTGGAAAATTGCAACTCTGTGTTGTGGTCTGTCTATATATGCTTGCCAGTTGATTCTTCATGAGATGCACCTTAGACAACTGGTTGATTGTTGGTTGAACTAACACTTTACATTCCTTCATGACTGAGGGTCAATTTCACCTGCATGATTCAACAATTCACGTTTTTGTAAAAAAGGTCTAATAGAAATGTGTAAAACTATGCTTGACAGTTTATGACAAATAGTTCAACAATTTTGCATGTAATGGCTTATGCAAGGAACTAATGCCTAGATGTTTTGAGGGGTAAGACTATTCAACAGAGAACCATCTACTATATTTTGATCAACATGACATGAGCAATAGATAATGTGGAAAAAAGCTGACACTTGTACATTATCAATTGCAATTTGTTCAAAGGAATAAGAAATTGCTTTAATGATGTGCACAAGTGACTAGATGATTTGGAATTTGTACAAGTAGTATCAAGAATTGCACTTTTGATCTAAGAAATGCACCAAAGCGACTGAGAAAAACTGTAACATTGAAAAAGCAAGTGAGGTAGATAATATACAAAAGTAAAATAAAAAATAAAAATGAACAGTTAACATTACACTCACAGAAGTTCCAAAAGAATAAAGACATTACAAATGTCGTATTATGTATATATACAGTGTTGTAATGATGTACACATGGTTAAGGTATAAAAGGGAAAATAAATAAACATAGATATGGGTTGTATTTACAATGGTGTTTGTTCTTCACTTCACGCTTTTGTTGTGGCAACAGGTCACACATCTTGCTGCTGTGATGGCACACTGTGGGATTTCACCCAGTAGGTATGAGAGTTTATCAAAATCGGCTTTGTTTTCAAATTCTTTGTGGATCTTTGTAATCTGAGGGAAATATGTGTCTCTGATATGGTCATACATTGGGCAGGAGGTTAGGAAGTGCAGTTCAGTTTCCACCTCATTTTGTGGGCAGTGAGCACATAGCCCATCTTCTCTTGAGAGGCAGGTCTACCTGCGGCGGCCTCTCTCAAAACTATGCTCACTGAGTCTGTACATAGTCAAAGCTTTCCGTAAGTTTGGGTCAGTCACAGTGGTCAGCTATTCTGCCACGGTGTACTCTCTGTTTAGGGCCAAATAGCATTCTAGTTTGCTCTGTTATTTTGTTAATTCTTTCCAATGTGTCAAGTAATTATCTTTTTGTTTTCTCATGATTTGTTTGGGTCTAATTTTGTTGCTATCCTGGGGCTCTGTGGGCTGTGTTTGTGTTTGTGAACAGAGCCCCAGGACCAGCTTGCTTAGGGGACTCTTCTCCAGGTTTATCTCTCTGTAGGTGATGGCTTTGTTATGGAAGTTTTGGGAATCACTTCCTTTTAGTTGGTTGTAGAATTTAACATCTCTTTTCTGGATTTTGATAATTAGCGGGTATCGGCCTAATTCTGCTCTGCATGCATTATTTGGTGTTCTACGTTGCACAAGGAGGATATTTTTGCAGAATTCTGCATGCAGAGTCTCATTTTGGTGTTTGTCCCATTTTGTGAATTCTTGGTTGGTGAGAGGACCCCAGACCCCACAACCATAAAGGGCAATGGGTTCCATAACTGATTCTAGTATTTTTAGCCAGATCCTAATTGATATGTTGAATTTTATGTTCCTTTTGATGGAATAGAAGGCCCTTCTTGCCTTGTCTCTCAGCTTTGTGCAAGTTACCTGTGGCGCTGATGTTTAGGCCAAGGTATGTATAGTTTTTTGTGTGCTCTAGGGCAATAGTGTCTAGATGGAATTTGTATTCGTGGTCCTGGCGACTGGACCTTTTTTGGAACACCATTATTTTGTTCTGGCTCCCAGATGGCACCCTCTTTAGTGCACTACTTTGGACTAGGGCCCACTAGGGCCCATATGCACTATATAGAGAATAGGGTGCCATTTGGAACAGAGATGTACTGTGGTCCAGACAGAGGTAGAGTTAGACACCATGGTTATGCTGCTAGTTCATTGTCACAGGGAATATAATTAGACCCTTGGGTAAAAAGCAGAGCAGGGAAACTCACTATAGGGACAGAGGCAGGTACAGCTGCTTATCTGCCGATGGAGTGTTTGCTGTTGTCACCATGGATAACTGAGTATCCATGTACATACGTAAATCTAGATGTATTCACCATAACGTAAGCATGACTGACATGAGCATGACTCACAGTCTATGTACATGCATAGATACAAATGTAAAGCTACTGAGTGGAACATACCACTGGAAAAAGGAACATTGAGTGTCTATTAGGATTTTCTGTTGCTTTTCCAATGAGGGAATGCACAGGAGGTCTACATAGAAAAAACAGCACTGTAGATGCCATTGTAAATACATGTTAGCCAGGATGCCTCTTAGGGAAGCCACACAACATTGTTTTCTCCTGCAGTGTGAATGATCGGTATTGATGTGAAATCTATACCTTCTGGATTGGAAATGGGGGTGAATATGTGGTGACTTGCCGGGGGGGGTTGTATAACTCAGGGTTAGAGGCTAACGTCAGGAGAGGATGAAACAGGAGTGAGACGTCAGATAGAGGAGACGCACGGAATCTAAATCCCTTCATTAGCCCCCCTCAGGAGGAACCAGGGGAGATGTGGAATGCATCCCAAATGGCACCCTATTCACTACATAGGGTCACTACTTTAACCCAGGTTTCTGCTCATAGGTAGTGCACTGTGTAGGGAATAGGGTCCTATTTGGGATTTAATCTTGAATGCCTGCGCAACAAGCTAGCTGTTGTGTGTAGTTGCTCTTGAAAAGCTTGACGTAAGTATAAGTAATCCTATATGTTCCGAATTGTAAGGCCTCATAGTCTGGGATAAAAAGCCACGGAAATAATCAAACTAGTGTATCAATGTACTAGAAGCACATTTTACCTGTGCTATTGTGCCTCTAGTATTTCTAGAATAGAGAAAATTAAAGAGATGCAGTTTTTTAAAGACTGGATACATTTTTACCACAAAGACACTTAGCTAGATTTGATCCTGCTCGTGTAAACCCGATATTCATGTAATTATTTTAGTAAGAGGACATTGCAGTCACGTGATACCATTGGCCTCATGAGGCCATTAAACCATAACGCCTGGCCTATGTTTCAAATAATGCACAGTACATATATATATATATATATATATATATATATATATATATATATATATATATATATATATATATATATATATATATATATATATATAATTAGACTGGCCCTGTGCTTCTGAGAGGAACAAATGCTGCAGCATGTCACATTTGTACACACTTTGCAGGAGCCCCCATGGTGCTACAGTATGTGGCCTTGATAGTTTCGACACATATATGCTTGGGGGTCTCTTTTCCCCTGAGAATATGAGGCATTTTGTCACGATAAGTTGTTTTTTCAATTTCAAGGATAGGCCTATTGGGTTTCAAGTCAAGTCAAATCAAATCAAACTGTATTTATATTACACATTTCTTACAGATTATGCATTTCAAAGTAAAATAAGAAAAGGTCAGACAAAACCAACACGTTTTCTAAATTAGGAGACAAATAGTAAAACAGTAAAACAACAATAAAACAACAGTGGACATGAGAGACTAATGCATTAAATAAAATGTAATAAATGTATATAATGGGATAAAATAGATAGTAAAAGCTTAAGATTTTTCTCCGTGTATAGGACTGGCCCCTCAAACCTCTCTGAGGTATTTAGGAATCTAGGGAAATGTCTCTGTCCCATTTTTCCCAACAGTCACACTTTCACATTTTGCTGAAATCAGCCTAAGAATTCTTAGTCTGACAAATTTTCCATGGTTTCAGAGTAGGAGTGATCTAGGATCAGGTCTTCCCTGGCCATGTAATCACGTTCATTAGGACCTAAAAAAAGCTAATCGGCACTCTGGATTCCCACTATTATATAGAATGGTGCAGTACTTGATTAATATTTATTATTAGTGTATTAGTATTATATTACCAGTCTTTGTGTTGGGAAAACAATCCACATCAACCAATGGTCAATTAACAGGCTACACACAAAACACCATAATAGACATTGCATTGGCTAATACACTGCTATTTCCCCTGGTGGTTTTCCAAACGATGAGCAGTTCAAATGTTTGTCAGTAGTGTGTTTGTGTTTATGAAAGTGCAGCTTGTAATTACTGACCTTTTACTGAGGTTATGTCCCAAATGGTATCCTAATACCTATATAGTGCACTACTTTTAACCAGGGCCCATAGACTCTGGTCAAAAGTAGTGCACTATAAAAGAAACAGGATGCCATTTTGGACACGGCCTGTGTCATCATGCCAATGGCCTGGAGTCTCCAGCCAGTCCTAGTCACCATGTCAATTGATGCTTCCCTTCTCTTACTTACATAGCAGACCTGGGTTCAATACTATTTGAAATCTTTGGAGGTTCCTTGAGAGTTTGCTTTAGCCTGCCTACAGTGCCTGATTGTCAGGGTTTGCACATTTCCAACTAATTTAATAGCTCCATTGCACCAGGCAACCTCAAGCAAGCACAGTATTTGAAGTGTTTTAAATTATATTAGTGTTTGAACCAAGGTCTGATGTGTACCCAGGCTCCAATGCTCCAATGATTCCTACCTAATGAATAGAGGAGGCAGAGGAAGTTATTATACATGGAGCTGGTGCCACTGACACCCCCTCTGGCAGGGCCTGTCGTCAGGGACAAGTGTGTGTGTGTGTTCCAGCCAGGCAGTTAGACTGTGGCTGTTGTTCAGTAAGTCCCTCGAATACAGCCACTAGCCTCCCTAGGAACACAGGATCCTAGGGTAGCTTTGTACATACACAACTGACCTTTCCTCTCAATACTGACCCTCAGGGGCCTCCTTAGTGCCCTAAAGACAAAGCAGTCATCCTCCTGGCCCATCCCCTTCTCCAGTTCTTTGCTACATTTCATCCCTACTGCTGCACAGGGCCTCGCCAGGCTAACCAGCAGTACAGTGTTTAGTAGACCTACACCAGGCCTTTTCATCCAATACAGCATTCTTTACGACTTAGGGTTGTAAAATTCTGGTAACTTTTCCAAAATTCCCAGGTTTTCCAGAATCCTGATTGGAATTTTGGGAAGGTTACTGGAATTTTTCAACCCTAGTCCTGCTACAGTGCAGTACACTACAACAAGGGATGTGTGAGGTCCAGTACACTACAACAAGGGATGTGTGAGGTCCAGTACACTACAACAAGGGATGTGTGAGATCCAGTACACTACAACAAGGGATGTGTGAGGTCCAGTACACTACAACAAGGGATGTGTGAGGTCCAGTACACTACACCAAAGGATGTGTGAGGTCCAGTACACTACAACAAGGGATGTGTGAGGTCCAGTACACTACAACAAGGGATGTGTGAGGTCCAGTACACTACAACAAGGGATGTGTGAGGTCCAGTACACTACAACAAGGGATGTGTGAGGTCCAGTACACTACACCAAAGGATGTGTGAGGTCCAGTACACTACAACAAGGGATGTGTGAGGTCCAGTACACTACAACAAAGGATGTGTGAGGTCCAGTACTCCACAGCAAGTGATGTGTGAGGTCCAGTACACTACACCAAAGGATGTGTGAGGTCCAGTACACTACAACAAGGGATGTGTGAGGTCCAGTACACTACAACAAAGGATGTGTGAGGTCCAGTACACTACAACAAAGGATGTGTGAGGTCCAGTACACTACAACAAAGGATGTGTGAGGTCCAGTACACTACAACAAGTGATGTGTGAGGTCCAGTACACTACAACAAAGGATGTGTGAGGTCCAGTACACTACAACAAGGGATGTGTGAGGTCCAGTACACTACAACAAAGGATGTGTGAGGTCCAGTACACTACAACAAGGGATGTGTGAGGTCCAGTACACTACAACAAAGGATGTGTGAGGTCCAGTACTCCACAGCAAGTGATGTGTGTGTGACTACAGCATATATAATTACCCTAGCAATTCCTCCATATGGCACATTGTATCTGTTTTGTGAAGTTTTTTGTTGTCGTTGTTTTTGTTCGGGAGTAATTGAGAAAATTGGATTGTTAACAGTTAGCTAACGAGAGAGAGACTGTTTCCTGCTGTTATCAGTGTCTCTTGCCCCGGGCTGGGATGCCTTTTGTGCAGATACATTTAAGGGCTAATCGTGTGGACTGGAGGACAGGCTGAATTTGACTTCAAACATTTTGTTTGCATCCCAACGTGCACTCTATCCCCTATATAGTGCACTACTTCACTTGTGACCAAGTCACTGGGCAAAAGTAGTGCACTATATAGGGAATATATAGGGAAAAGGGGGCCATTTGGGTAGTTTTTTCTTTTTTTAAGTCAAAATGCTCTGTTGTTGCTCAGGAGGCTTTTTGGGCTTAACCGGAAGGTCAGCAGGCAAATGGCTGTTAAACAGGGGTGTAGTGGAGTGTATACGCCATATCAATTAATAAGGCTGATGGAACAGATCTGAATGTTTAGCTCAAAAATGTGATAAACTATTATTTCTTCACATTTAAGCGCAGCAATGTGCACACAGTGGTAGGCCTATGTGTGAATGTTCCAAAATACAATTTGCGGCAAAACATAATTCTAAAATGCGCACCACACATGAGAGCAGATTCATGGACAGAGATGAAAATACCTGTTAGAAATTTAGAAAGAGGGGAGCTCTAAAGACGCAACAACTAGCATGGGTTGCTAATATGACTAGGATTATCAAAAACTATCATGGGTTTCTAATATGACTAGGATTATCAACAACTAGCATGGGTTTCTAATATGACTAGGATTATCAACAACTAGCATGGGTTTCTCATATGACTAGGACGTTCAACAACTAGCATGGGTTGCTAATATGACTAGGATTATCAAAAACTATCATGGGTTTCTAATATGACTAGGATTATCAACAACTAGCATGGGTTGCTAATATGACTAGGATTATCAAAAACTATCATGGGTTTCTAATATGACTAGGATTATCAACGACTAGCATGGGTTTCTAATATGACTAGGATTATCAACAACTAGCATGGGTTTCTCATATGACTAGGATTATCAACAACTATCATGGGTTTCTAATATGACTAGGATTATCAACGACTAGCATGGGTTTCTAATATGACTAGGATTATCAACAACTAGCATGGGTTTCTCATATGACTAGGATTATCAACAACTATCATGGGTTTCTAATATGACTAGGATTATCAACGACTATCATGGGTTTCTAATATGACTAGGATTATCAACAACTAGCATGGGTTTCTAATATGACTAGGATCATCAACAACTAGCATGGGTTTCTAATATGACTAGGATTATCAAAAACTATCATGGGTTTCTAATATGACTAGGATTATCAACAACTAGCATGGGTTTCTAATATGACTAGGATTATCAAAAACTATCATGGGTTTCTAATATGACTAGGATTATCAACAACTAGCATGGGTTTCTAATATGACTAGGATTATCAACAACTATCATGGGTTTCTAATATGACTAGGATTATCAACAACTATCATGGGTTTCTAATATGACTAGGATTATCAACAACTATCATGGGTTTCTAATATGACTAGGATTATCAACAACTAGCATGGGTTTCTAATATGACTAGGATTATCAACAACTAGCATGGGTTTCTCATATGACTAGGACGTTCAACAACTAGCATGGATGGCTAATATGACTAGGACCATGCCTTTGGCTGCTAGACAATGAAAGAAATGTAACGGTTTTCTTCGTGAGAAGGAGAGTCGGACCAAAATGCAGCATGTAGATTGCGATCCATGTTTTAATGAACAAACGTAAAACACGAATCAATGCAAACACTACAAAATAAAGAACGTGATGAACGTAACAAAAACCTAAAACAGCCTATCTGGTGAAAAACACATAGACAGGAACAATCACCCACAAACACACAGTGAAACCCAGGCTACCTAAATATGGTTCCCAATCAGAGACAATGACGAACACCTGCCTCTGACTGAGAACCATATCAGGCTGAACATAGAAATAGACAAACAAGACATGAAACATAGAATACCCACTCAGATCACACCCTGACCAATCAAAACATAGAAAATACAAAGTAAACTATGGTCAGGGCGTGACAGTACCCCCCCCCCCAAGGTGCGGACTCCGGCCGCAAAACCTGAACCTATAGAGGAGGGTCTGGGTGGGCATCTGTCCGCGGTGGCGGCTCTGGCGCTGGACGTGGACCCCACTCCATGACAGTTTTAATCCCCCTCCTAAACGTCCCTAAATAGGTTACCCACCACAATGATAACATGGGACAGAGGGACAGCTCGGGACAGAGGTAACTCGGGACAGATGGGTAGCTCAGCACTGAGAGGAAGCTCAGCACTGAGAAGAAGCTCAGCACTGAGAAGAAGCTCAGCACTGAGAGGAAGCCCAGGCAGGTAGTAGAAACTACCAGAACCTGGCTGGCTGGCGGTTTCAGCAGATCCTGGTCGACTAGCAGATCTGGAAGAATCTGGTCGACTGGCGGATCTGGAAGAATCTGGTCGACTGGCGGATCTGGGAGAATCTGGTCGACTGGCGGATCTGGGAGAATCTGGTCGACTGGCAGATCTGGGAGAATCTGGACGACTGGCAGATCTGGAAGAGTCTGGACGACTGGCAGATCTGGAAGAGTCTGGACGACTGGCAGATCTGGAAGAGTCTGGACGACTGGCAGATCTGGAAGAGTCTGGACGACTGGCAGATCTGGAAGAGTCTGGACGACGGGCAGATCTGGAAGAGTCTGGACGACGGGCAGATCTGGAAGAGTCTGGACGACGGGCAGATCTGGAAGAGTCTGGACGACGGGCAGATCTGGAAGAGTCTGGACGACGGGCAGATCTGGAAGAGTCTGGACGACGGGCAGATCTGGAAGAGTCTGGTCGACTGGCAGATCTGGAAGAGTCTGGACGACTGGCAGATCTGGAAGAGTCTGGACGACGGGCAGATCTGGAAGAGTCTGGACGACGGGCAGATCTGGAAGAGTCTGGACGACGGGCAGATCTGGAAGAGTCTGGACGACTGGCAGATCTGGAAGAGACTGGTCGACACAGACTGGCTGCTCTGGCTGCTCCATGCTGACTGACAGCTCTGGCTGCTCCATGCTGGCAGACTGCTCTGGCTGCTCCATGCTGGCAGACTGCTCTGGCTGCTCCATGCTGACTGGCAGCTCTGGCTGCTCCATGCTGACTGGCGGCCCTGGCTGTTCTGGCTGCTCCATGCTGACTGACAGCTCTGGCTGCTCTGGCTGCTCCATGCTGACTGGCGGCCCTGGCTGCTCTGGCTGCTCCATGCTGACTGGCGGCCCTGGCTGCTCCATGCTGACTGGCGGCCCTGGCTGCTCCATGCTGACTGGCGGCCCTGGCTGCTCCCTGCTAACTGGCGGCCCTGGCTGCTCCTTACAAACTGGCAGCTCCGGCGGCTCCTTACAAACTGGCAGCTCTGGCGGCTCCTTGCAGACTGGCAGCTTTGGCAGCATCCTGCAGACTGGCAGCTCTGGCGGCTCCTTGCAGACTGGCAGCTCCTTGCAGACTGGCAGCTCCTTGCTGACTGGCAGCTCTATACAAACTTGCAGCTCCATGCAGACTGGCAGCTCCATGCAGACTGGCAGCTCCGAACAGGCGGGAGACTCCGGCAACGCTGTAGAGGCGGAAAGCTCTGACAGCGCTAAACAGGCGGGAGACTCCAACAGCGCTGAAGAGGAGGAAGGCTCTGGCAGTGCTGAACAGGTGAGGCGCACTGTAGGCCTGATGCGTGGTGCTGGCACTGGTGGTACTGGGCCGAGGACACGCACAGGAAGCCTAGTGCGGGGAGCTGCTACCGGAGGGCTGGGGTGTGGAGGTGGCACAGGATGGGTTAGACCGTGAAGGCGTACTGGAGATCTTGAGAGCGGTGTTGGCACAGGACATGCAAGGCTAGGGAGGTACACAGGAGGCCTGGTGCGTGAGACTGGCACTGTCTTCACCAGCTGACTAGCACGCACCTCAGGACGAGTAGAGAGCACTGACCCAGGTGCCAATAAATCCCCGACACGCTCCTTCGGGCGAATATCATATTTAAAGCACCAACACAGCAACTCTTTCATTTCACTCTCCTCCAATTTCCCCATTAACTCCTTCACAGTCTCTGCTTCGCTTACCTCCAACACCGGTTCTGGTCTCCTCCTTGGCTCCTCACGATAAACAGGGGGAGTTGGCTCAGGTCTGCGACCTGGCGTAGCCATACTCCCTGTTAGCCCCCCCCCAAGAAATTTTTGAGGCTTACTCTCGGGCTTCCATCCGCTCCGTCGTGCTACTTCCTCATATTTGCGCCTCTCAGCTTTCGCCGCCTCCAGTTCTTCCTTGGGACGGCGATATTCTCCCGGTTGAGCCCATGGTCCACCATTATCTAATTCATACTCCCATGACGCTCTCTCCCACTGCGGCTGCTGCTGCTCCTGCTGCCTCTGTTCCTTCTTCGGCTGCACCTTGGTGCGGCTATACTCCCCTGGTTTAGCCCAGGGTCCTCTCCCGTCGAGGATTTCCTCCCATGTCCAGAAATCCTTATTGCGCTTCTCCTCGCGCTGCTCCTGCCTGTTGACACGCTGCTTGGTCCTTTTGTGGTGGGTGATTCTGTAACGGTTTTCTTCGTGAGAAGGAGAGTCGGACCAAAATGCAGCATGTAGATTGCGATCCATGTTTTAATGAACAAACGTAAAACACAAATCAATGCAAACACTACAAAATAAAGAACGTGATGAACGTAACAAAAACCTAAAACAGCCTATCTGGTGAAAAACACATAGACAGGAACAATCACCCACAAACACACAGTGAAACCCAGGCTACCTAAATATGGTTCCCAATCAGAGACAATGACGAACACCTGCCTCTGACTGAGAACCATATCAGGCTGAACATAGAAATAGACAAACAAGACATGAAACATAGAATACCCACTCAGATCACACCCTGACCAATCAAAACATAGAAAATACAAAGTAAACTATGGTCAGGGCGTGACAAGAAAGTTGATTTGAAAAACAGTAGAACAGGAGAGCACATATGAGGAAGTCTTTATAAAATAATTGCCTCCACGTTTCTATGGTGGAATTTTGCCTACAGACTACTTTAAAGCAAGGTAAGACATGGCTCATGATATAAGGTAAAATGTCACTGTTTCTCATATAATTTTTCACACAGTGCGCCTTTTCTTTGCTGGTCAGTATACCCACTTCTCCAGGCTCCACTACACCACTGCTGTTAAAAAATGGAGAAAAAAAAAATCAGGAAGTTGGGATATGATTGATCATATTGGCGGCCATTCACACTCATGTCAGTGTTGAATGCAGAGATGATCATGACACAGAAGAACCCCCTATAGATATCAGTGACTATCAGCTATTCTCACTTGGTGTTTCCTGCTGAAATCAAACACAATGGTATGAAGAGAGGTCACAAACCATTCCATCATATTGTCCCTGTGGCCATGCATTTATATTCTGTGTGAATGTCACATAGGTTTTTTGACAAACACCACTATCATGACACAAGGCGAGATCCAGATGCAGCCACAGGAGGCAGATGGTTGGAGTCTTACAATGTTTATTAATACAAAAGGAGTAGGCAAGAGAATAGGTGTGGACAGGCAAAAGGTCAAAATCAGATCAGAGTCCAGGAGGTAGAATGGTCAGGCAGGTCCAGAACAGGCAAGGGTCAAAACCGGGAGGGATAGAAAAAAAGAGAATAACCAAGGCAGGAGTACGGGGAAAATGCTGGTTGACTTGGAACATACGAACTGGCACAGAGAGACAGGAAACACAGGGATAAATACACTGGCCCAGCGAGACAGGAAACACAGGGATAAATACACTGGCACAGAGAGACCGGAAACTCAGGGATAAATACACTGGCACAGAGAGACAGGAAACACAGGGATAAATACACTGGCCCAGCGAGACAGGAAACACAGGGATAAATACACTGGCACAGAAAAACCGGAAACACAGGGATAAATACACTGGGGAAAACAAGCGACACCTGGAGGGGGTGGAGACAATAACGAGGACAGGTGAAACTGATCAGGGTGTGACAACCACCCTCTACCCTACATAGTGCACTAAATGGGAAATAGGGTGCCAACTTGGATGCAGATATATACTGTAGATCACGCAGAAAAACCTGACAGAGGAAGATCTTGTATTGAGTGTTAATTCTCCAGTGGTGACATTATAGTGATCTGATAATCCTTATCTGAACATTTAAAAGGCTGATATCTCCTGCAGCTGAGAGGAAATAGCCTGTCTTTAAAGCAGAATGGCATCTCTGAGTATCAAGCGAACACTCCAAATGCTATAAATGTGTTTATCACACACAATGTAGGATTTTAATGACACAAAACATTTATGGTGGTATAATGTTTGGAACAGACTGGTTGTTTGTATTGTATTTTTGGTATGGGTACGGTGCTGGTGCCATCTGTTGGCGAGCCTCTTCTGAAGCCATTCTCTGCATCCCAAATGGGCGCACATAGGGCTTTGTTCTAAAGTAGAATCTTTAAAAAAAAAAGTGCTTTCTAGAACTTAAAAGGGTTCTTTGGCTGTCCCTGTAAGAGAACCCCTGAAAAAACATTTTTGGTACCAGGTAGAACCTGTTTGGTTCCAGGTAGAACCCTTTTGAGTTACATGTAGAACCCTTTCTACAGAGGGTTCTACATGGAACTCAAAATAGTTCTATCTGGAACCAAAAAGCGATCAATAGAAGCTTTTGATACACACAAGCAAAAGCCAGACCCAGGCCGACAACAGCGAGGCATCCTTTTTACCCTCAGCATTTTGGAGAGTGGTGCATACAGAGTCCTTTCGGAACCCTTTTTTAAAGTGTAGTGCTCTTTGTAGGGAATCTATTGCCATTTGGGACTAAGCCATTGTGTGTCTGTCTCCTAGATTAGCCTACAAATGAGATGCACAGTCATTCTGAAAGGTGCCGTAGCCGGACCAAGCAGCTGGCTGTTATTAACGTTAAACAAACATTTGCTCTGAGAGAGGGGGGGGGGGGGGGGGGGGGGTTGGGGGTAGGACTCTGTATGCAACACTCTCCAAAATGCTGAGGGTAAAATGGATGCCTCGCTGTTGTCGGCCTGGGTCTGGCTTTTGCTTGTGTGTATAAAAGCTTCTATTGATCGCTGCTCCATCCAGACCTTTTGCACATTTCAGGCTTCAAACATAGAGATATAAAACTGTATTTTTTTGTGATGAATCAACAACAAGTGGGACACAATCATGAAGTGGAACAACATTTATTGGATATTTCAAACTTTTTTAACAAATCAAAAACTGAAAAATTGGGCGTGCAAAATTATTCAGCCCCCTTAAGTTAATACTTTGCAGCGCCACCTTTTGCTGCGATTACAGCTGTAAGTCGCTTGGGGTATGTCTCTATCAGTTTTGCACATCGAGAGACTGAAATTTTTTCCCATTCCTCCTTGCAAAACAGCTCGAGCTCAGTGAGGTTGGATGGAGAGCATTTGTGAACAGCAGTTTTCAGTTCTTTCCACAGATTCTCGATTGGATTCAGGTCTGGACTTTGACTTGGCCATTCTAACACCTGGATATGTTTATTTTTGAACCATTCCATTGTAGATTTTGCTTTATGTTTTGGATCATTGTCTTGTTGGAAGACAAATCTCTGTCCCAGTCTCAGGTCTTTTGCAGACTCCATCAGGTTTTCTTCCAGAATGGTCCTGTATTTGGCTCCACCCATCTTCCCATCAATTTTAACCATCTTCCCTGTCCCTGCTGAAGAAAAGCAGGCCCAAACCATGATGCTGCCACCACCATGTTTGACAGTGGGGATGGTGTGTTCAGGGTGATGAGCTGTGTTGCTTTTACGCCAAACATAACGTTTTGCATTATTGCCAAAAAGTTCAATTTTGGTTTCATCTGACCAGAGCCCCTTCTTCCACATGTTTGGTGTGTCTCCCAGGTGGCTTGTGGCAAACTTTAAACGACACTTTTTATGGATATCTTTAAGAAATGGCTTTCTTCTTGCCACTCTTCCATAAAGGCCAGATTTGTGCAATATACGATTGTTGTCCTATGGACAGAGTCTCCCACCTCAGCTGTAGATCTCTGCAGTTCATCCAGAGTGATCATGGGCCTCTTGGCTGCATCTCTGATCAGTCTTCTCCTTGTATGAGCTGAAAGTTTAGAGGGACGGCCAGGTCTTGGTAGATTTGCAGTGGTCTGATACTCCTTCCATTTCAATATTATCGCTTGCACAGTGCTCATTGGGATGTTTAAAGCTTGGGAAATATTTTTGTATCCAAATCCGGCTTTAAACTTCTTCACAACAGTATCTCGGACCTGCCTGGTGTGTTCCTTGTTCTTCATGATGCTCTCTGCGCTTTTAACGGACCTCTGAGACTATCACAGTGCAGGTGCATTTATACGGAGACTTGATTACACACAGGTGGATTGTATTTATCATCATTAGTCATTTAGGTCAACATTGGATCATTCAGAGATCCTCACTGAACTTCTGGAGAGAGTTTGCTGCACTGAAAGTAAAGGGGCTGAATAATTTTGCACGCCCAATTTTTCAGTTTTTGATTTGTTAAAAAAGTTTGAAATATCCAATAAATGTCGTTGTTGTTGATTCTTCACAAAAAAATACAGTTTTATATCTTTATGTTTGAAGCCTGAAATGTGGCAAAAGGTCGCAAAGTTCAAGGGGGCCGAATACTTTCGCAAGGCACTGTACACAGTCAATTAACACATTACATGTTTACTCTGGTAAGCTGGTTTCAATGTAGAGGGACCACACAAATCTCTTTATCTCAGTTGTAGGCACGAATTAAAAAAAAAAGATACAACAGATTTCATCAATAGTACATACAGTAGGTAGCTTGCATAAGGGTTGATGCTCATAGGATCACAACTTAGTCTACCTACTACCTCTTATTGTGTATTGAACTTCCTTCCAGGCGGATCACTGAAGATCTAGGGTGAAGTTGCCCCTAGATGCTGATCTTAGGTCAGTTTAGCAGTTCCCCACTAATGTTTAAGGTTAGGATTGGGGAATGGGCAGCAGATCCTAGCTCTATACAGTATCTAAGGAAAAGTTCACCCCGGAGCGACCTCTGAGACTGTATTTCTATGCTTATGACTACCTGGGTGCCCAGGGGATGTGCACGCCCTGCATGCAGTTGCACATGATGGGAATTATCTGGAATGTTCCACTGTCATGGGAGGGAATTCTAATGATGGTTTCAAATGTGTTCTGGTCCTGCCCAGGCACCCACTGTGACTGATGTCTGACCTTTGACCCTTGACCGGCATCAAACACATGTCAATCAACACTGTTGGCCAGACAACGGAAGATTTATGATTATTTAATGTTGAATGGTTAATTTCCAATGTATACAAGGGGTGCTCTTGGCAGTAATTCCTCCTGGAACCATGTTGATTTCATGCCCCCCCCTCCCCCTCCACACACACACACACACACACACACACACACACACACACACACACACACACACACACACACACACACACACACACACACACACACACACACACACACACACACACACACACACACACACACACACACACACACACACACACACCTCTCTCGACCAACACAGTCTCACAACTATTTTTCATCAAACTCCAATGGCCCTCCACAGCAATTAACCCTCCCCATTTCTCCCTCCATACATCCCTACCCCGCCCCTGAGTGGATGGAAAGGAAAGGATTATGAGGGAGGGGAGGGGTGGGGTGTTGTCATTAGAGGTTGGACAAATGCCATGTGAACGCTGCCGTCTTTCTCCCGGGTCGACCGCAGAGTAATAAGCAGAAAGTCTGCCCTTGTTAGTCTTACTCTAATTACATTAATGCCTGTGTAATTCCTGGACAGAAAAGTAGGAGACGCCCCTCCTCCTTGTGAGGGAGTTTGTGTGTGTGTGGTAAACTGAGGGCATCTGTGTATGTAGCCTGTGGAGGACTGGTAGTATGTCTTGGTCTCTTTCTGCATGGATAAGTGTGTGTGTGTGTGTGTGTGTGTGTGTGTATCACGTGCCTCCCCAGAGAGGAGGGTAAATGCGTCTGCATGCTTCCCATCCGAACCAGTTCCGAAGAGTTGGTGCATATATTATAATGACATTTTGTGACGTTTTTGTTAGTTTTCGACTTTGGTACGTTTTTTTAATTTTTTACTGTTCAGGGGCACTAAATGTTTTCTTGAGGCAAGCCGAACTTCGGGAGCCGAAGTCTACACCCCTTCGTCTGTGATTGGTCAACTGTAGGTACTCTTCAATAAAGTCTTTGTTTTCATTCAACAAAAGATTACTTGTTTTAATGCACATTTTTTCATTGATAAATATTGCACCAACATTTTTGTTAGATTTAAAATTGCGCCACTAAGATCTCCTCGTCTAAAACGTAAAAAGGAATGACCATTTTTTTGTAGTTCTCTTAGATTCATTCAGAAGTTGAGGGAGTTTATACTGGCCATGGCATCTCAAAATGGTCAAACCATACAATTATTTTCTTGTTTTTCAAGCCAAGGTCTTTTAAGGGAGTATGCAAGCACACTTGTTCAGTTCACCTAGCCGACTTCGACTAGCCGCCAGCCGAACTGAAGCATGCTGACGCCTTAACAGGGTTGTCTTGCCTGGTCTCTCTCTCTTTTGGATCTGACAAAACTTTACAAAAATATATTTGAGTAAATGAAAACCAACACTTGGTGTCTGCATCATTTCCTTTACGGTTCTTATTCGGAATTGGATTGGAGTGATCTTAGATATAAAACCAAATAGATTTGCTGCCCAGAGCAATCTTTATATTGTTTCAAGCTTGCCAAATACAATGACAGAATAATCTCTCACAACATTAACTGTTGTTTTTGTGCTTCTTCTTGGTGCCATTTTGAATTTGATAGTTATCAAACAGTGCGGGTGCTTTTCAGCCTGTGAGAGAGATACAGTTTAGTTTTCTACTATATCTCTCTAACTGGCACTGCTGTTGTCCCATTGGGATTTTCTGACCAGGTGGCATGCAACTTTATGGCGTGTCACTCCCCACTGTTTTATTCACTGATACAGAGCTGATTTAGGATCAGTTTTACATATTCCATTATAATGAATCAGACTATTATTATTTTTTATTTTTTAATATATTCTTTAGGGGGTGGATCAACTTTAATATTACAAATAGATTGTGGCTTCTATCAATGTAATTGTCTGCATCATTTCCAATCCCCATATGTTTTTTATGACTATATATGTTATTTAAAAAAGATTGGTTGCAAGAATTGTGTATAATCATTTAAATGTAAAAACTGTATCAGTTCATAAACCATGCGCCATGGAATTGGTACATTGAAAATCTCTTCCCAACTATTTTGCATTCTGAATTGCATATCTGTAATTGTTTTGGTCCTTAAAACCTGTTTGGGATAGGGGGCAGCATTTTCACATTCGGATGAAAAGCGCGCCCAGAGTAAACTTCCTGCTACTCTGGCCCTGAAGCTAATATTTGCATATTATTAGTAGTATTGGATAGAAAACACTCATTGCCCATCGAATATACAGTGTCTATGGGGTCATATTGCACTTCCTAAGGCTTTCACTAGATATCAACAGTCTTTAGAATGTTGTTTGAGGCTTCTACTGTGAAGGAGGGGGGAATGAGAGCTGATTGAGTCAGGGGTCTGCCAGAGTGGCATGACGAGCGCACACGTGAGAGCAACCTGCGCTCCATTGCAATTCTAAAGACAAAGGAATTCTCTGGTTGGAACATTATTGAAGATTTATGTTAAAACATCCTAAAGATTGATTCTATACATCGTTTGACATGTTTCTATGAACTGTAATATAACTTTTTGAACTTTTTGTCTGAACCTTTCATCTGAACCTTCGCCTGCGCCTCGTGAGTTTGGGATTTGTTTACACAACGCGCTAAAAAAAGGACGTATTTGGACATAAATTATGGACTTTATCGAACGAAACAAACATTTATTGTGGAACTGGGATTCCTGTGAGTGCATTCTGATGAAGATCATCAAATGTAAGTGAATATTTATAATGCTACTTCTGACCACAACATGGCGGGAATCTGCATGGCTTGTTTTGTGTCTGAGCGCCGTACTCAGATTATTGCATGGCTTGCTTTTTCCGTAAAGCTTTTTTGAAATTTGACACAGCGGTTGCATTAAGCTCTTGAAACTAGGGGGCACTATTTTCATTTTTGGAAAAATAACGTTCCCAAAGTAAACGGGCTATTTTGTCAGGACAAGATGCTAGAATATGCATATAATTGACAGCTTATGATAGAAAACACTCTAAAGTTTCCAAAACTGTAAAAATTATTGTCTGTGAATATAACAGAACTGATATTGCAGGCGAAAGCCTGAGAAAAATCCAATCAGGAAGTGACTCATGTTTTGAAAGCTCTGCGTTCCGATGCGTCCCTATTGAGCAGTGAATGGGCTATCAACCAGATTCCTTTTTCTACGTATTCCCCAAGGTGTCTACAGCATTTTGACGTAGTTTCACGCCTTTATGTTGAAGAATGAGCGTAAACGACTACATTGCGTAAGTGGCTGGCTGAGTGCTCTCAGAGTAATTCTTGCGTAATAGACAGAGGTAGCTATTTTTCCTCCCGGTCTTACTGAAAATACAGCTGTCCCGGTTTATATATTATCGAATAGATATTTGAAAAACACCTTGAGGATTGATTATAAACAACGTTTGCCATGTTTCTGTTGATATTATGGAGCTAATTTGGAATATTTTTTGGCGTTGTCGTGACCGGTCGAATTCTCAGCCAAACGTGAAGAACTAACGGAGCTATTTTGGCTACAAAAATAATCTTTATGGAAAAAAGGAACATTTGCTATCTAACTGGGAGTCTTGTGAGTGAAAACATCCGAAGCTCATCAAAGGTAAACGTTTTAATTTGATTGCTTTTCTGATTTTCGTGACCAGGTTGTCTGCTGCTAGCTAGGCACAATGCTATGCTAGGCTATCGATAAACTTACACAAATGCTTGTCTTGCTTTGGCTGTAAAGCATAATTTCTGAGATGACAGGGTGATTAACAAAAGGCTAAGCTGTGTTTCAATATACTTCATTTGTGATTTCATGAATATGAATATTTTCTAGAGGGATTTTTTGTCCGTTGCGTTATGCTAATTATTGTCAGTTTGTCTGGAAAATGGCTGTGTGTGTTTTTGTGACTAGGCTCTGACCTAACATAATCATATGGTGTGCTTTCGCTGTAAAGTATTTTTGAAATCAGACACGATGGGTAGATTAACAAGAAGTTAAGCTTTAATTTGATGTATTGCACTTGTGAATGTATGAAAGTTACATATTTCAAAAAAATATTTTGGAATTTCACATCCTGCCTTTTCAGCGGAATGTTGTCGAGGGGTTCCGCTAGCGGAAGAAGTTTAACCTCAAACCAAATTATGCTAAGTGTACTTACTATATTACGTTTTGGATAACAAAAAAATTCAAGTTTTACATTACCATGTAGTTTACCAATAAAATGGTCTGACGGTGAAGTGGACATACTTGGTATATCCCAAAAGAAATAAATGATCTGACTACAATACAATATTGTAGAAAGTTAGCAATGATAGATAAGATCTTGCCACCATGGAAAGGAAAATACATGTCTATTTGTGGAAAAATGACCCTGATGAACTCTTTAATAATATCCCAGTTTACCTATTTGCTTATGGGCCTGCCTACACCTAATGAACAGATTTTTGAATTATATGAGCATTAGACCTCTCACTAAAGGCTTCGGTCATACAACAGTTATACTTAAGTCCGAACTGGCTCTCTAGCAGATTAGTAAGAATGGCTCACCACGGGTTCAAGAATAGCCCTTTCCCTTTATTCCGATTACAACCTCTCAAATATACAAATGTATTTTAAAAAATATGTTTTTTTGTGGGGAGGGGGAGGGGGGGGGGGGGGTGGAACGGTATAATATTTGTAAATGATATCATAAATAGGACTGGTGGAGTTATGTCAAACATGCAGCTAACAGAAGTATATGGAAATGTCTGCTCTATCCAAAATTACAATGACTAATTGCAACATTACCGTAAAAATAGAAGAGGCAAGTAGAATGGGGAGAAAGTAAGGAACTTGTCTGTCGGCCCTGCAATAAAGACCAAAATTGGTTAAAGAAAATTGTGAAGATTAATAAAAGTATAACATTTTCATTTAAAACAATTATCTAGATCCTCTATGAGGCTATGGAGGGATCAAAATTGTGGATTTAAAAGAAAACATTAATCTTCAGCTTACAATGACACCTTTGTTTTTAAGCCCTGTATTTCTAGCCCCTTGATATTATTGTTGGATCTGATTTCAATAGCTAACATTTTGATGGTCATAATAAATAGATATGCCGATAGTGGACAACCTTGTCTTACTCCTCTTGGCAGTTGAATACTTTCTGAGAAGTAGCCATTATTAAAAATGTTACACCTTGGGTTATTATACATAACTTTAAACCATTTTATAAGAGATTCTCCAAAATTGAAATATTCCAGGCATTTATATATCAATTCCAATTGTACTTTATCAAAAGCCTTTTTCAAAGACAGCTATGAATACCAGGCCTGGTTTCCCAGATTTTTCATAGTGTTCTATTGTTTCCAGTACTTGTCTTATATTATCTCCAAAGTATTGTCCATGTAAAAAACCTGTCTGATTAGAATGAATGATATTTGACAATACCTTTTTAATATGTGCTATGCACTTTGCTAGAATTTTTGCATCACAACACGGAAGTGCAAGGAGCCTCCAATTTTTTATATTATATTTACCACCTGGGTCCTGTTTCAGTAACAGTGAAATCAG
The DNA here is from genome assembly GCF_013265735.2 of Oncorhynchus mykiss. Lineage (NCBI taxonomy): Eukaryota > Metazoa > Chordata > Actinopteri > Salmoniformes > Salmonidae > Oncorhynchus > Oncorhynchus mykiss. The sequence continues at coordinate 17,890,098 of NC_050572.1, forward strand.
ACTGGTATGCCATCCAGGCCTGGATTTTTCCCAGAGTTAAAGGCCATAATTGCATCAAGAAGTTCCTCCTCTGTAATTTGGCCTTCCCATGAGTCTTTTTGTACAGTTGTTAAACAAGTCAGGAAGCCTTTATGTGCGGAGATAACACTGACAGCACGGCCTGCAGATGTACACTACAGATGTACACTACACATTACCCTCTGTACACTCTGTCCCTGCACTAAGTGATTACAGTACTGTACTAGTTCACTTCCCAAAGCATGCAATGCAAACACAAAGGTGCAGCCTGGTTATAGGGATGATAATGATCTTGGTATGCTGCTTGGAGAAAAGATTCATCTGTGTTTTGTGCTGTCATGTCAATTGTGTGTCGTAGAAAGAACATGTTAGAGGTTCATTCATTCTACATCAGTTTTCCAGCAATCGCTAAGCACACGAACACCGCCATCAGCTCTCTGGCACCCACATGCATTAATTAAGAAATGTATCCTCAGTGAGTCCATCTTTTAACTGACAATCAAATCAAATCATATTCGATTTGTCAGCGAATACAACAGGTGTAGGTAGACGTTACAGTGAAATGCTTACCTACAAGCCCAAAACCAACAATGCAGTTTCATGCAAAATACAGTTGAAGTCAGAAGTTTACATACACCTTAGCCAAATACATTTAAACTCAGTTTTTCACATCTCCTGACATTTAATCCTAGTAAAGATTTCCTGTCTTAGGTCAGTTAGGATCATCACTTTGTTTTAAGAATGTGAAATGTCAGAATAATAGTAGAGAGAATGATTTATTTCAGATTTGATTTATTTCATCACATTCCCAGTGGGTCAGAAGTTTACATACACTCAATTAGTATGTGGTAGAATTGCCTTTAAATTGTTTAACTTGGGTCCCCCGTACTTCACAGTTGGGATGGTGATCTTCGGCTTGCAAGTATCCCCCTTTTTCCTCCAAACATAACGATGGTCATTATGGCCCAACAGTTCTATTTTTGTTTCATCAGACCAGAGGACATTTCTCCAAAAAGTACGATCTTTGTCCCCATGTGCAGTTCATACCGTAGTCTGGAGTTTTTATGGCGGTTTTGGAGCAGTGGCTTCTCCCGTCATGAGAGTCCTTTCAGGTTATGTCGATATAGGACTCGTTTTACTGTGGATATAGATACTTTTGTACCTGTTTCCTCCAGCATCTTTACAAGGTCCTTTGCTGTTGTTCTGGCATTGATTTGCACTTTTCGTACCACATTACGTTCATCTCTAGGAGACAACGAGTCTCCTTTCTGAGTGGTATGACGGCTGCGTGGTCCCATGGTTTTTATACTTGCATACTATTGTTTGTACAGGTGGAAATTGCTCCAAGGATGAACCAGACTTGTGGAGGTCTACAATTTTTTTTCTGAGGTCTTGGCTGATTTCTTTTGATTTTCCCATGATGTCAAGCAAAGAGGCACTGAGTTTGAAGGTAGGCCTTGAAATACATTGAAATACATCCACAGGTATACCTCCAATTGACTGAAATTATGTCAATTAGCCTATCAAAAGCTTCTAAAGCCATGACATCATTTTCTGGAATTTTCCAAGCAATTTAAAGGCACAGTCAACTTCGTGTATGTAAACCCCACAAAGTAGATGTCCTAACCGACTTGCCAAAACTATAGTTTGTTAACAATACATTTGTGGAGTTTTAATGACTCCAACCTAAATGTATGTACACTTCCGACTTCAACTGTACCTAAAAAAAGAAAGAAATGAAAGTAACAAATAATTAAAGATCAGCAGTAAAATAAATATAGTGAGGCTATATACAGGGGGTACCGGTACAGAGTCAATGTGGAGGCTATGTACAGGGGGTACCGGTACAGAGTCAATGTGGAGGCTATATACAGGGGGTACCGGTACAGAGTCAATGTGGAGGCTATGTACAGGGGGTACCGGTACAGAGTCAATGTGGAGGCTATATACAGGGGGTACCGGTACAGAGTCAATGTGTGGGGGCACCGGTTAGTCGAGGTAATTGAGGTAATATATACCTGTGGGTAGAGTTATTAAAGTGACTATGCATAGATCATATCATAGAGCAGACAGGCTCTGCAGCTATTGCCTTAGTAGTGTGAGGCAGGACCTGTGTGATGGATGATTCTGGGCTTCAGAGTGAAGGAAGGTTGTGTGTGTTCATGTTTGTGTGATTGTGTGTGTGTGTGTGTGTGTGTGTGTGTGTGTGTGTGTGTGTGTCTGTGAGTGTGTGTGGCAGGAAAGGCTGGCTAATGAGCTGTTGCTGTAAGGCCCGGCTTTTATTGCTGTCTGTCTGGCTGCTTTATGGCAGAAGAGCTCCACTTAAGGGTTGTCGGTTTTATACCACGCACACACACACACACCTTCCCTGGGGTGCCCCCTTTTGATGCCCCCCCGACCCGCCCCTCCCTGGGAGCTAGTAAAGGGCATTAATCCAAAGGAGATTGGTAAGAAACCAAGGTCCGCATTTACTGACACACACAGGGCAACGGACCATGGACCTTTGGTGTGTGTGTGAGTGTGTCTTTCTGTCTATGTGGGTGTGTGTCTATGTATTGGCACACAGCTGTAGCAGCTAGTTGGAAGTAGAAAATAGTAGTGGTACCATGCCATGAGGAGAATAATCCGCAGGTAGTACTAATACTGTGGAGTAGCGTGTGTGTTCTGTGGCTTGTAGCACACATTGTCTGCATCCCAAATGGCACCCTATTCCCTTTGTCGTGTACTACTTTTGAGAGCGCACTCTGAAACTGTCCCCACATCGATTTCCCCCACATCGATTGGGACAACAGTAGTGCTCAATGGAGGTGCAGGGATAGTGTGTTACTGAAATGGCACCCTATTTCCTATACACTGCACTACTGTTGATGAGAACTCTGTGGGTCCTGGTAAAAAGTAGCGCACCTCATCGGGAATAGGGTACCATTTTGGACACACCCATGGACTGTTTATAGTGGATGGAGGCTCTGCAGCTTGACTAATTCAACTCAGGATGAGAATGGTGACAACAGTGCCTCTAACCTGCTGTCAGGAATGGTGTTCTGGCAATGCATTTACAGTGAGGGGTAGTCATAGGCTTAGACAAGCACTTTGTTGCAATACAAGCTTGTCTGATGGGGTTTCGGTGTGCCTCTAGTGGATTGTGCAAACTTTTCTCACCTTGCATCGAGTGATAGTCTTCAAATAAGTGTGAGTCTTCCATAGAAACAACTAAACATTTGAAACCCTGAAATCATGATTTCAGAGACCATTTTCCATCTTTAATCCCTTATTTAGACAGTCAATCTGGCAATCGTCATTAGATGATTCTGGTTCCTTCTGTGTAAATGTTGTCTCCATCTTCCAAATACACACCGTCGTCTGCCAGAAAACAGATCGCCCAACTGTATAGTATTGATTTTATGACTAGAGACTGGATGATGGCGGAATGCCTGAAGCTTTTTCACCTTTTCTTCTCTGGATATGTCCAAGGACAAAGAATACCACCTGTTTGGGTTTTCACCTTTTCTTCTCTGGATATGTCCAAGGACAAAGAATACCACCTGTTTGGGTTTTCACCTTTTCTTCTCTGGATATGTCCAAGGACAAAGAATACCACCTGAAGCTTTTTCACCTTTTCTTCTCTGGATATGTCCAAGGACAAAGAATACCACCTGTTCGGGTTTTCACCTTTTCTTCTCTGGATATGTCCAAGGACAAAGAATACCACCTGTTTGGGTTTTCACCTTTTTTCTTCTCCAAGCATGAAATGGATTATGGACATAATGTGTAGATAAATAAATTAATAAACTGAGTGGTTCGAGCCCTGAATGCTGATTGGATGAAAGCTGTGGTATACCACGGGTATGATAAAACATTTACTTTTACTGTTCTAATTACATTGGTAACCAGTTTAAAATAGCTATAAGGCACCTCAGAGGTTTGTGGTATATGGCCAATATACCACGGCTAATAGCTGTATCCAGACACTCCGCATTGCGTTGTGCATAAGAACAGCCATTAGCCGTGGTATATTGGTCATATACCATACCCCCTCGTGCCTTACTGCTTAAGCAACCATCTGGACCTGTATTTCACCACTAATTGCTTGCTCTCAAAACCTCTCTCTTTTTAGAAATCACTTTTCTATTAAATGATAATGGACTCTTGATCGAAGCTGTATTATAGTAATTTCATCACTATGTCCTGTTTTCAGTTGATTTCTTACAGTACTAGTATTGTCTCCTGTTGCCATGCCAACAGCTCTTCCATTATGGGATGTTTGATTGGCGCTGAGGGATGCTTTGAGAACGAGCTCCAAGGATTGTCATATCCATGGCGGTGACGGCCAAAAGTGACCAGTTGTTATATTGCCAGCCAGCGCCTTTTATTCAAATATTTCATTAAGTTTGGAACTGCAGCGGTTGAACGACAGCCTAGGGTCCTCTGTATGGCGAGTTATACCCGCTCTCCCCATTATCTAGAATACCGTGACAAGATAGAACATGAAATGGCCTGGGTTATGTCATCTGTGTTGGTGCTACACAGTGTCAGAGAGAGACAGAGTGCAGCAGGCACAATTTACAGTATCTGCAGTACGGTTAAAATGGTTGAGTGTGTTTTGGAGGGTTTTCCACATCGTGTTGCGTTGCAGCGGCAAGAATGACCCCTCCATGTATCATTTATACTCTCCTACTCTCCAGCTGATGGTTATTGGGCTCTCATAGGCTTTTATTGGCTCAATTGAATATGATTGATAAGTTCAGAGAGAGTGGGGAATAGTGTGGTGTTGGTGTTGAGGGTAGTGGATGGAGGGATGGAGGCAGGGATGTAATTTAAGGATTTTGGGCACTGGCCAGCCAGGCTAGTAGACTGCAATTTTTACTAGCCCGGGTCCGAAGTCTGTGGCATGCGGTATATCAAAAGACCACATTTTACTAGCCGGTGGGCTAGTTTGGCACATTTTCCACTAGCCGGTCTGAAAAGCTGGATGGAGGGACGGTATAATGCCGATCACTGTAATTCATTATAGCAGTGTCAGTCAGTAAGTGTTAATTCATTATTCCTTTTGTAACAGATCATTTGGGGCCCCATCTAGAAGAAATGGGTGATATTTCTCTTCAGGCTTAATTTGGGGACTCCTTCATATCATCATCTTCATATTCCCTTCTCACTAGGGTGTCATTAAAGTCTTCTGGTAATATGGACTGTAATGCATAGTTACAGGCTACTCAATATTGCATTAGGTTTGCCATTCTGCATGTTACACATATTATCCCTGAGTGGGAGAAGACCGCAAGAGGGAATTTCCCACAGAATTAAATAGAACAATATGTATGTATCTCTATGGAATTTCCCACTAAAGCATTTGAAATAGAAATCAAATGGCACCCTATTCCCTATGTAGTGCACTACTTTTGACCAGAGCCCTATGGGCCTTGGTCAACAGTAGTACATGATATAGGGAATAGGGTGCCATTTTGGATGCAAACGTAGTAGCAGTATTGGAATTGTTGACAGGCACAACATAACTTCCCTCTACTCATTCCCTCCTGTGACTGAGACTGAATAACAACTTCAGTCTATTCTGAGGTAGTCACCTCTCCACTAATTACAAACCTGATTAGCATTTTTGTGGTGCCTCAGAGATTAGCAGAACCATTAAGAGTATAAAACACTTTTCCCTAGAAAGAAAACAAACATGGCAACCGAAAAAAATCGGACCTTAGTCTTTGTTTTGCATCAGAATCAGACGTACCGTCTTGGTCTAAATGGAATGCTGTGCTGCTATCTATTGGACGTCAGCAGTTACACGACTAGAAGGTCATTGGTCTGTATCTCAATGTGGACAACAATGAATTGTAATGTCTGCATAATGTACAGAAAGGGGAGTCCAATTACGGGTGAGGATATGCATGTGCTGCCCTGTTATTCATGAGGCTGGTAAAGATGCTGATTGTTTGTGATGACTGCTTAGCTAGAGCAGAGGGACAAACACACACAAGCGTGTGCACGTGAACACATGCAGACTTACAAATATAGAAAATCATTTTGTGGCTGAGAATCTTGCTGCACCGTAGGAAATGCAGATGAGTTTCATGATGTACCTAAATTCCCAGAAACACAGCGTTAGACTGTTGGTCCACATATTCGTTCTTTCATTCATTTTGTATGACTGTTATAAATATTTGTTATTTTATACATTTTCCATGTCCTCTGTTTTATGGTGTTATGAATCTATGGTTGAGTCCAAAATGGCTGATTCTAGTCCCTATATATTTCACTACTTCTGACCAGGGCCCATATGTAAACTCAAAGAAGTGCACTATGAAGAGAATAGGTTGCCATTTGGGACGAATCCTATGTTGGTTAACACATTTCTGTGGGCTGCTTTCAGGGTGATGGGTATTGTGACCCGTGGGGGTCAGGAGCATGACTTCCTCTGTGATAGATGGCAAATGTAAATGTCAGATATGTCTGGCAAGGAAAGGTCTGGCTGCCTGTGATTGTGCACTAAATGAGCTGTGACGGAGCAGAGAGGAACAGAGAGGAACAGAGGGAAAAGGCCCTGGCTACCAGGTTACACACACATGGACGGACGGACCGACGGAGAAGGAAGAGGAATGTAGAAGAGATGATAAACCTCACATACAGTAACAGCAAAGATATTTATAACTAACCCAATATATTTAATCTGTCTCATTTACAGTGGGAGCAAAGGAGGTGGGCAAACCAAGCACGAGCTAGCGAGATCCTATTGGCACCTTGTAGCATATATTTGCATATTTCCGTTCGGGAACGCTTCCTCTGTGAAGTGCAGCAAAGACCCTCCTTCTGAACAATGTCATTTTGGCAAAGCGCCAAGTCTATAAAACTTAGTGCACTGTGTTCGTAACAGATTGTAGTTTTCGGAAGAGAAACATTTATTGAGATCAGATGTTTCATCGATGACAAACTATTAGAATGTCTGCCTAGTTTCACCTAGTTCCATCCCCTCCCACTACCTGCGACTGGACTTCATCTCACTGTCACATTTGGTGGTGAGATAACTTTCTAAACGGATGCTTCAGCTTTATAGCCCCCTATGACATGCCTTGATTACCCCTTCTGTCTGTGGTAACAGTAAGAATCTAAAGCATCAGAGTGTCAGTATTGTAGGTACACAGTGTATTCTCTAAACTGGACACTGACTGATGACCTATTTATATTGCCTATAGATAGGTCGTCTGGGCAGTATAGTACATCACAGAGTATTGAGTAATTACCAGTAATGGTGTAAAATCTCAGCCTTCATTTTGCTATTGTGTTTTTGTTTTCTACCTAAATGACCAGAGATCTGACTGGTTCTCAGAGTATTTCCCCCTCTTGGCAAACACGACCACAATGGTCTCTGATTCAAACACCTACAGTACACCGTTTGTAGCCTACCGGTTGAATATTCACTGTGTGACTGAATGTTTCCACAATCGAGTTCAGACAATTCCACCAGATAGACACAGAAACATCACACAATAAAGAAACGGCCAAAGATATGGATGTAGACACGCTATCTCTCTGTCGCAACTCTATAACCAGGCTAGAATAGTTACATCACAGCTCTCCTACAGGGCTAAACCGCAGCAGCGAGATGTCTTGTCGAATGCTGCAACTCCCGCACAAAAGGGACCAGGGAGCGATAATGTTAGCACCTATTTAATTCATTTATTCAGGAGAGTAATTGAAATATTAACACAGTCGCCAGACACCAGAGAGCTGCGCAGAGCGTCCCAGCCAGAGTCTGTTCTCCCGCGCCTCCCGACACAGAGGCAGAATGTTTTATTTACACACTCCTCTCCACGCTCATACCTCCCCACCCCTCGTACTGAATGCCTCCCTCCTTCCCTGCCTTTCTCTATCTCTGAAGGTTAACACATTCATTCCCCATTTACACACTTCAAGGGATGATTCTAACCCTCGTCAGAGCAGAGGGATGACAATGATTCACATCTATAGATACACAAAGGATTTGTTTGTGATAACCTTGTTTGTTCTGCGTTTCCCACACGTAGCACCAGTTTACTGTAGAATGCGACCTGCTGTAGAACATGTTAAATACTCAGTCAGCCCTCTAGAGAAAGGAGAGAGGAGGGGGCGTCAGGTTTAAGTTAGTGTTGTGTGTTTATCGACTACTAACCTTCTACTGCAGTGGGCTAAGTCAGGGTCACACAGTGATTCTTGGTAGTCTTCAACAAATCTACTTTAAAACAAAAGTATACACCTCACACACATGGTTATGAGCTTAAAAAGAGAAGACACTTGTACCATGTCAGATATAGTTGAAAGATAGATAAATATATTCAATTTTGAGTGTGCATCCCAGTATTACACTTTATATACATCACAGAAGACTGAAATATAACAAAACAGTTTGACATAGAAACACCGGATTTTCGGCTTTCTTACATTTTTTTTATGTTGATTAATTATGAAAAGTACTATTAACATTCCACCTATGTGGGCACTAGTCATATGACTGCAGGAAAGTACTGCTGGAGTGAGAGTTTCACTGAAAGGAAATACTGTTCTGCAGCACACAGTACAGTCACTGACAAATGCTTCCTGCATCTGCACACGGCTGTCACTGTCACTGTCACTGTCACTGTCACTGTCACTGTCACTGTTCTCTGTTCCAAAATTCCATGCAGGCTTGATGTGAAACAGCGGATGCAGGTACACAGGATGGGAAACAGAGATTGAGGAAGGGAGGTGTGTATGTATGTGGGGAGGACATAACAACGGTGGCAGAGTTGGCGTGGTTGGTCGGGGCGTTTCTGCAGGGAATAGGTTTCGGGAGACGTGCTTCCACTGTCACGTCTTGGTTGGCACGGCAGCAGCAGCGACAGAGGCAGCGAGGAAACCACCACCCAGGGGAGGGAGTGATGGGTCCCTCAGCTTCCCTCAGCCTCCCCCTCTCTCTCCCCCCTCCCCACCCAAGGCTTGCTTCATCAAAGGGAAGAAATGAAATGCATGGAGATGGAACTGCCTCGAGCGATCACAATCGCAGCACTGCCTGGGCTTGGGCCTGTGTCTCTGTATGTGGGTGGGAACAGAATGGTAGGAGGGAGAGAGGGAAGGAGGGAGGGATAAAGGGGGGTGTATAGGTAACCTACTGCCCTCAGGCTGTATTTCGAATGGCTCCATATTCCTTTAATAGTGCAATACTTTATAGGGAATATATTGTTATTTGTGAAATAGCCCTGGTCAGCCATGCTCTCTCTCTCTCTCCCACTACCTGTTAGCAGCTTGTGTTGTGTACTAGTGTTGTGTTGAATAGGGGTGGGGCTAGTGTTGTGTACTAGTGTTGTGTTGACTAGGGGTGGGGCTAGTGTTGTGTACTAGTGTTGTGTACTAGTGTTGTGTTGAATAGGGGTGGGGCTAGTGTTGTGTACTAGTGTTGTGTTGAATAGGGGTGGGGCTAGTGTTGTGTAGTAGTGTTGTGTTGAATAGGGGTGGGGCTAGTGTTGTATACTAGTGTTGTGTTGAATAGGGGTGGGGCTAGTGTTGTGTACTAGTGTTGTGTTGAATAGGGGTGGGGCTAGTGTTGTGTACTAGTGTTGTGTAGTAGTGTTGTGTTGAATAGGGGTGGGGCTAGTGTTGTATACTAGTGTTGTGTTGAATAGGGGTGGGGCTAGTGTTGTGTACTAGTGTTGTGTTGAATAGGGGTGGGGCTAGTGTTGTGTACTAGTGTTGTGTAGTAGTGTTGTGTTGAATAGGGGTGGGGCTAGTGTTGTATACTAGTGTTGTGTTGAATAGGTGTGGGGCTAGTGTTGTGTACTAGTGTTGTGTTGAATAGGGGTGGGGCTAGTGTTGTGTACTAGTGTTGTGTTGAATAGGGGTGGGGCTAGTGTTGTGTACTAGTGTTGTGTAGTAGTGTTGTGTTGAATAGGGGTGGGGCTAGTGTTGTATACTAGTGTTGTGTTGAATAGGGGTGGGGCTAGTGTTGTGTACTAGTGTTGTGTTGAATAGGGGTGGGGCTAGTGTTGTGTACTAGTGTTGTGTAGTAGTGTTGTGTTGAATAGGGGTGGGGCTAGTGTTGTATACTAGTGTTGTGTTGAATAGGGGTGGGGCTAGTGTTGTGTACTAGTGTTGTGTTGAATAGGGGTGGGGCTAGTGTTGTGTACTAGTGTTGTGTAGTAGTGTTGTGTTGAATAGGGGTGGGGCTAGTGTTGTATACTAGTGTTGTGTTGAATAGGGGTGGGGCTAGTGTTGTGTACTAGTGTTGTGTTGAATAGGGGTGGGGCTAGTGTTGTGTACTAGTGTTGTGTAGTAGTGTTGTGTTGAATAGGGGTGGGGCTAGTGTTGTATACTAGTGTTGTGTTGAATAGGGGTGGGGCTAGTGTTGTGTACTAGTGTTGTGTTGAATAGGGGTGGGGCTAGTGTTGTGTACTAGTGTTGTGTTGAATAGGGGTGGGGCTAGTGTTGTGTACTAGTGTTGTGTTGAATAGGGATGGGGCTAGTGTTGTGTACTAGTGTTGTGTTGAATAGGGGTGGGGCTAGTGTTGTGTACTAGTGTTGTGTTGAATAGGGGTGGGGCTAGTGTTGTGTACTAGTGTTGTGTTGAATAGGGGTGGGGCTAGTGTTGTGTACTAGTGTTGTGTACTTGTGTTGTGTACTTGTGTTGTGTACTAGTGTTGTGTACTAGTGTTGTGTACTTGTGTTGTGTTGAATAGGGGTGGGGCTAGTGTTGTGTACTAGTGTTGTGCTGAATAGGGGTGGGGCTAGTGTTGTGTACTAGTGTTGTGTTGAATAGGGGTGGGGCTAGTGTTGTGTACTAGTGTTGTGTTGAATAGGGGTGGGGCTAGTGTTGTGTTGAATAGGGGTGGGGCTAGTGTTGTGTACTAGTGTTGTGTTGAATAGGGGTGGGGCTAGTGTAACCTCAAGGAAATATCCTGTCATTATGAGACCAAGGACACTCTGGTTTTGCCAGGGACCCTGCTGCCGACACGTCTCCTGATTATTGTGTAACAGATTGATTAACCCCTAGAGTGGAAGCACCCTTTTAATCATAATGTCACTTGGCTCGGCTGCTGCTCTACTCTCATGGGCCGAGCGGCTCATTTGTAAATATTTCTTGCCACATGGAGCTGATCTGCGTGCGTATGCCGCTGTAAGCTTGTTGTACCATGATTCATTCTGGTACCACCACCAAATCAATGTTTATTTTTTATAATGTGTGTTTTAATCACTCCAGAGCATAGTTACTGTCAAGAGGAATATGACAGATTGAATATGATTTGGTATGCATTTGGTATTATGACAACATCGTAAATGTCATTTACCGGTAATTAATCACATATGAATGCTTTCACTTCTATTTTGTGGTACTGGGATTCGGGAGGAGGCCCTTTGTATATTTGTCAGACATGAATGACAATGTCAGACCTCAAACAGCCAAAAGGTAACATGCATCTTGATGGAAATGTACCCCCCATTATGAATTTATCCTTAGACAGCGTAAATAGATTTGGATACTGTCTGGGCTTGAATAATGAATCATTTAAGTTATATTCACATTAATTCAGTCTAATTGCTTATAACACAGATCTAGCCTGGGAATCCAAACCGAATGCAGATCCGTTTCCCAATCTATTGCTTCATCTCACTGATTCAATTAAAAAGGAACTCAATTCAGTTTGGATTCCCAGGCTACCAGGGATCCTCCCAAGAGACACAGAATGCAACAAAACATCTTCAGATGTTTTTTTTGCCGACCCATTCTAATCCGCTATCAGACCCCTAGGAATCTCAGCTGTTGTTGTTGTCAGAGTGTATACTGCGGGTCGGTGTCAGGAATGAAGAGAGAACAAGAAGAAGAAGAAGACGAGATGCTTGGATTTTAATCTGCTCTCTAACTTTCTCTGAATGGAGTGATAAACGAAGGGATAGTAGTCAGAGGAGGTGAGCTGGGAGTCTATCTAATCTGCTGATTTAGCTCTTGGGTTTCGCTTTACAGAAAGAGCTAAATGGGGGGGGGGGGGGGGGGGACAGAGAGTAAGGAAGAGAGGGATAAGAAAGAGAGAGAAGAGGGAATGAGGATAAGAGAGGGGGAGATGAGAGAGAAAGAGAGAGAGAAGATGAGGGGCAGAGGAAAGGAGAGTGAAAAGAGATGCAGAGAGAGAGAACGAGAACGAGAGAGGATTTACCCTGACTTAACCTGTTTTACCCTAACTGAGAGTAGTCAAACTAGAACACAGTGAAGTTAGAGGAGGGGGCGGAGCTTCATTAATAACTGACAGCCCCACCGGCGAAAGGGGAGGTAAAAATGTCACGCTTGTTTACGTCATGCTGTTATTTGAAAATCTGTCACAGGCACCAAATATGCTTGAATTCTACAGGAGTCAACTGTCACTTGGGTTATATTTCTATTTCTCATTTAAAGAAGCTTCAAAGACACTTGGGTCACACTAATCTGGAAAAATCTGGTTTCCAGGCTCAGATAAAAATCCCAATCTTCTTGCTTTCTGAGAATGGGTGTGTTTTAATTGTTGGAAAGAAATAGAGACCCAAAATAGATAATCCAATAGTTATCTCTCTCAGTGAAAACATGAGCTTGTTTTTGTTGTATCAAACTACACAAACCCGAAGGCAGCCAGAAAACCAACCCAATAAAGCCTTTCACCTCTTGATCAAACATTTGTCACTTTCTCAATCCTTTTTACATTCTTGTTGTTCAGCAGTGAGGCAAATCAAAGAACAAAGAATAATGACTCACTCACCCATTACTTTAAGACAACAACATGCCACCTAAGAAAAAACATAATGTGTTTGTTGGCCTTTTATTTTGGCATCCAGGAGCCCTAGAGCAATGGGTATTGTCTCCCTCAACTCATCCCTGATTTCTTTCCCCATCTTCTTTCTGTTTCTCTCTCTGTGTCTCTTTCTCTCTCTCTCTCTCTTTCACTCTCTCTCTTTCTCTCTCTCTCTCTCCTTCTTTCTCTCTCGCTTTCTCTCTCTTTCTCTCTCCGTCTCTCTCTCTCTGTCTCTCAATTCAATTCAAGGGCTTTTTTGGCATGGGAAAGATATGTTAACATTGCCAAAGCAAGTGAAGTAAATAATAAACAAAAGTGAAATAAAGAATAAAAATGAACAGTAAACATTACACGCACAGATGTTCCAAAATAATAAAGACATTACAAATGTCATATTATGTATATACAGTGGGGCAAAAAAGTATTTAGTCAGCCACCAATTGTGCAAGGTCTCCCACTTAAAAATGAGAGAGGCCTGTAATTTTCATCATAGGTACAATTCAACTATGACAGACAAAATTAGAAAAAAAAATCCAGAAAATCACATTGTAGGATTTTTAATGAATTTATTTGCAAATGATGGTGGAAAATGGGTCTTCCAAATGGACAATGACCCCAAGCATACTTCCGAAGTTGTGGCAAAATGGCTTAAGTTAAGTTAACATACACCTTAGCCAAATACATTTATACTCAGTTTTTCCACAATTCCTGACATTTAATCCTAGTAAAGATTCCCTGTCTTAGGTCAGTTAATTGTACTTATTGATATATATACACTGCTCAAAAAAATAAAGTGTACACTAAAATAACACATCCTAGACCTGAATGAATGAAATATTCTTATTAAATACTTTTCTTTACATAGTTAAATGTGCTGACAACAAAATCACACAAAAAATATCAATGGAAATCAAACTTATCAACCCATGGAGGTCTGGATTTGCAGTCACACTCAAAATTAAAGTGGAAAACCACACTACAGGCTGATCCAACTTTGATGTAATGTCCTTAAAACAAGTCAAAATGAGGCTCAGTAGTGTGTGTGGCCTCCACGTGCCTGTATGACCTCCCTACAACGCCTGGGCATGCTCCTGATGAGGTGGCGGATGGTCTCCTGAGGGATCTCCTCGGACTAAAGCATCCGCCAACTCCTGGACAGTCTGTGGTGCAACGTGGCGTTGGTGGATGGAGCGAGACATGATGTCCCAGATGTGCTCAATTGGATTCAGGTCTGGGGAACGGGCGGGCCAGTCCATAGCATCAATGCCTTCCTCTTGCAGGAACTACTGACACACTCCAGCCACATGAGGTCTAGCATTGTCTTGCATTAGGAGGAGCCCAGGGTCAACCGCACAAGCATATGGTCTCACAAGGGGTCTGAGGATCTCATCTCGGTACCTAATGGCAGTCAGGCTACCTCTGGCGAGCACATGGAGGCCCCCCAAAGAAATGCCACCCCACACCATGACTGACCCACCGCCAAACCGGTCATGCTGGAGGATGTTGCAGGAAGTAGAACGTTCTCCACGGCGTCTCCAGACTGTCACATGTGCTCACTGTGAACCTGCTTTCATCTGTGAAGAGCACAGGGCGCCAGTGGCGAATTTGCCAATCTTGGTGTTCTCTGGCAAATGCCAAACGTCCTGCACGGTGTTGGTCTGTAAGCACCCACCTGTGGATGTCGGGCCCTCATACCACCCTCATGGAGTCCGTTTCTGACCGTTTGAGCAGACACATGCACATTTGTGGCCTGCTGGAGGTCATTTTGCAGGGCTCTGGCAGTGCTCCTCCTGCTCCTCCTTGTACAAAGGCGGAGGTAGCGGTCCTGCTGCTGGGTTGTTGTCCTCCTACAGCCTCCTCCACGTCTCCTAATGTACTGGCCTGTCTCCTGGTAGCGCCTCCATGCTCTGGACACTACGCTGACAGACACAGCAAACCTTCTTGGCACAGCTCACATTGATGTGCCATCCTGGATAAGCTGCACTACCTGAGCCACTTGTTTTGGTTGTAGACTCCGTCTCATGCTACCACTAGAGTGAAAGCACCGCAAGCATTCAAAAGTGACCAAAACATCAGCCAGGAAGCATAGGAACTGAGAAGTGGTCTGTGGTCACCACCTGCAGAACTACTCCTTTATTGGGGATGTCTTGCTAATTGCCTATAATTTCCACCTGTTGTCTATTCCATTTGCACAACAGCATGTGAAATGTATTGTCAATCAGTGTTGCTTCCTAAGTGGACAGTTTGATTTCACAGAAGTGTGATTGACTTGGAGTTACATTGTGTTGTTTAAGTGTTCCCTTTATTTTTTTGAGCAGTGTATATATACTGTACACATACATATATACATACATATAAACACTTTTTTAAAAATATACCTTTATTATTCCCCGCAAACCCTACCACCCTTCCCCCAATTGGAGTAAACTAATAAACAATAACACTTAGACTTCTACCTTCAGTTTATACGTATACACATTCAATCTAAGTTATATTTTGTTTGTTTTTAGTCCTTCCTCTATTTCTGATGTCCATCCAGTTTGATTTCTATTTGTAACTGTGCTATTTCACAACATTTCTGAACCTATGTACATTTTACAGACCCCGTATGTTTTACATGTGTTATCTTGTTGTTATTAGTCCCACCCTTCAGCTCCATTCAACCCCTTCCATCTATCTCTTAACATCATCCATTTTGGATTTCTATTTGCCATATGTCTTTCAACTGTGCTGTGATGCTTCACAAAGGCACTTAACCTTTCTATTCTCATAGCTTCTGCAGATTGCAAATGAAAGATAAACATTTTTGCTAAAATAATTATTATATTATTGATTGACTATGACTTTTCAAATCACCCAGTATTGCTGTCTGCAGCGTTAGTTCTAGGCAAATGTTGCAATTCTTCAGCCATTCCTGGACCTGTGACCAAAAACAAGCTACATATGGACAATACCAAAATGAATGATCTAATGACTCTGCCTCCTCACAGCAAAATCTGCAGAGCTGGGATTTGCATTCTTCATCTAACCATTTGTCATTGTTAATTTTCTTTGGTTGTCTGTTTGACATTTTTTAATTTGATAGGGAAGCTGAGAGTTCAAATATACTGTTTAGATATTCTACTGCCAAGTTTACACCTTCACTAATTCAGCAGAACATTTTGTCCAGGAAGTTGTCTAAAAAGGATTGAATTTGTTGTTGCCTAATAGTTTTTTTGGTAGGTTTCCACACTACATTCCTTCCATCTATAGCATTTCTTAATATTATTCCTTTGGCTTTGATTCTTTATGATTGAGTATTGCTCTGTTCAAGTAGACTGTGCTTTTGCTGTGGTCTGATAGGGGTGTCAGGGGGCTGACTGAACGCTCTGAGAGACTCTGGGTTGAGGTCAGTAATAAAGTTTTCTACATTACTACTACCAAGAGATGCGCTATAGGTGTACCTACCATAGGACCTGTTGGTTATGTTGTCATAGTTGTGTCTAGAGGGGCATATTTGGGAGGGAATACTGTCACCTCCAGGCAGGTGTTTGTCCCCCTGTGTGCTGAGAGTGTCAGGTTCTTGTCCAGTTCTGGCATTTAGGTCACCACAGACTAGTACATGTCCCTGGGCCTGGAAATGATTGATATCCCCCCCTAGGATGGAGAAGCTGTCTTTGCTAAAGTATGGGGATTCTAGTGGGGGGCTTGAGGATATTTTTCTCTGATGAGATCATTTCCTTTTGAATTTCTAGCCAAATATAAAGTGTTCCTGTTTTTATTAATTTAATAGATTGAATTAGGTCTACCTTATACCAAATGAGCATACCCCCTGAGTCCCTTCCCTGTTTCACACCTGGTAGTTTGGTGGATGGGACTACCAGCCCTCTGTAACCTTGAGGGCAACCAGTGGGCCCATCACCTCAATACCATGTTTCTTGTAGGATGACAACGTCTGTATTTATTTTGTGAAATACAGATTTAGGCCAAAGGCAGATGACCTCAGGCCTTGGATATCCCAGGATGAGCTAGTGAAAGCTTTGTGTTCCATGAAGTGTTCAATGTCTCTTTCTCTGTCGTTCTGCCCCTGAGCAAGGCAGTTAACCCACTGTTCCCCGTGCGCCGAAGACGTGGATGTTGATTAAGGCAGCCCCCCACACCTCTCTGATTCAGAGGGGTTGGGTTAGATGCAGAAGACACATTTCAGTTGAATGCATTCAGTTGTACAACTGACTAGGTATCCCCCTTTCCTCTCTCTCTCTCTCTCTCTCTACCCTGGAGCTGTGCTGATTTCTAGCTAGGTTGCACCTGTTTCTTGTCACGTAGTCTTTATTATATGCTTATTAAGTTCATGTTACAGTCTGTTTTTTTAAAGAATGTATTTATATATTTGACATTATATGCAGTTTTGTTCCTACATGAAATGTGCTGAATGTGCAAATGAATATGAGTAATGGAAGTATGTTAAGAATATGTTTCCATTTTTGCGCATTGATATTTGGGTTAAGCTGGTGGGAGTTCTTTCACGAAATGACCCACAGGGTCACAAAGAAGAAGTAGGCCTATAAAAAAGTGAGGTGCTCTTACCAGGAGCCAGGCCAAAGGCCAATGTAGCTGTGTGAGTCACCACACCGTTCCATCCCAAAGACAGCCCTCTCACCTGACAGGGCTTTAGAGAGAAGCATTAGAGTTGGGGAACGAACAACGACAGCCCGTGCTGTACTCTCACCTGACAGGGCTTTAGAGAGAAGCATTAGAGTTGGGGAACGAACAACGACAGCCCGTGCTGTACTCTCACCTGACAGGGCTTTAGAGAGAAGCATTAGAGTTGGGGAACGAACAACGACAGCCCGTGCTGTACTCTCACCTGACAGGGCTTTAGAGAGAAGCATTAGAGTTGGGGAACGAACAACGACAGCCAGTTCGTTGAGGCACCTGAACCAGACTACAGGGGCTACATCTGAAATGGCACCCTATTCCTTGTAAAGTGCACTACTTTTGACCAGGGCTCACAGGGTATTTTCTCTGACAGTCAGACTGTTCCCTTCCCGGTTCTACACGCCTTTTCTCTAAACCCAGTTCCACACCACTGGATAAAAAGACATGGGAACACAGCAGACACTATGGCAGAAGAGGGACAGTAACTACATCCCAAGCAGCTTTTAGATTCCCCAGGCCAGGTAGTATACTGCAGGATTTTAACATTTCTTATAGCCTACTATTAACGCATCGCCTCTACCTGGCTAGATCTCACCACCTGATTAATTCATCACTAACCGACACTAGGATGGAAGACTTTTCCCCCTCCAGGTCCCTTTGGGGCTGTCCAAGGCTATGGACTGTTTTGGTCCTTTGTGTCCAAGAAAATAATGGTCTTTCTGCAGATTTTATGGAAGTCTAATAAGGAGGAGTGGAGTTAGAATGGGGAATGGATGATGTGCTCTGTAAACAGAACAGTGTTTATGGTGCCCTGCAAAACATTCCTCTCCCCCTCCCCCTTATATCCCCCCCCCCCTCTCTCTCTCTCTTCAATCTCTCTCTCCCTCTCTTTCTCTCTCTCTCTCTGGTCTTGATAGTTAATAGCTTATAGTTCCCCAATCTTTCTCTCTCTGCTCTGACTGTCGTCGGGGGAATTGTCCTCATTATGTTTCTCTCGTGACTGTCTCAGACTGCTTTAATGTCCACCCAGATGCCCATTAGTGGACCAGCTTGCCTGTCCAAGTCTGACTCCAACACAAATCAGGGGCTACAGAGTTCAGGGCCTGCTGGGGCCCGGGGCTGAGGTAAAACACAGCATTAACGTCAAACAAGAGGAAGAAATGAAATAGTCTGTATTTAGCAGATACCTAGGAGATTATCTAGGGGATAATTTGATAAAAGAACACAGAATCAATCCCCCTGCTTAGTCTCCATGTATTACCTAGTCTCAATTGAACTGATAACCCCCAAAGTGTCCCTTAAAGGAGTGACTGTCTCAAAGCTCAAGTCAGAAAAATGGTCCTCGGGAATGTAATATCCAATCAACACTGACCTGTATAAATGCAGTTGACAGTGAGAGGAAGTTTCTTTTTTTTACTGAGTTTATATATAAACTGTTGAGTTACAGTGTGAGAGAGTTCACTCACTGTTTTTATTATAGAAGGGAAATAGACAGAAAGTAGGTACGAATGACTGAGTTACATCAGGGGATGATTCACTGAAATACATCTTTGGTTAACATAGTTGGACTTGGCATTTTTGGAAAGAGAAGAAATGCGCCTAAGAACACGATTCGCACATCTCTGCCAGGACAGAGAAGTTATTTTTAGACATGTGCTATTAGGATTCAGAGGTAAATGTGTGTTTGTTTGTGCTGTGTGTGTGTGTGTCGGTGTCTGTCTCTGTGTATGTGTGTATAACTGTGTGTGGGGGGTCCTTTTGTAGGGATCTGTGAAAGAGACGATTGTTATTGATCTGTGCGGTGTGTGGTGTGTGGTGCATGTGTGTGTGTGTGTGTGTGTGTGTGTGTGTTGAGAGCAGGGGTGTCAAACTCATTCCACAGACGGTCCAGTGTCTGCAGAGTTTTTTTCTCCTTTCAATTAAGACCTAGACAACCAGAGTTCTTTACTAATTTTTGACCTTAATTTGTCAATCAAGTACAAGGTCCGAGCGAAAAAAATTGGCCTGCCGTGGAATGAATTGGAGACGTAGTTTAGAAGAAACCACACAATCTGAAAGAATCAAAAATCCATTTGATGATTTGGTCATTTAAGATGTACTTCTTTATGAAAAGCTCATTCACTCTCTCTTTCTCTCTCTCTCTCTTTCTCTCACTCACTCACTCACTCACTCACTCACTCACTCACTCACTCACTCACTCACTCACTCACTCACTCACTCACTCACTCACTCACTCACTCACTCACTCACTCACTCACTCACTCACTCACTTTCTCACTCACTCACTCACTCACTCACTCATTCACTCACTCACACACACACTATCTCTCTTATCTCTCTCTCTCCCTAACTCACTATCACTTTTGCTTTCTTTCTTTCATCTCTCTCTCTCTCTCTCTCTCTCTCTCTCTCACTAACTATCTCTCTCATACACACACACACTATCCATTATTTTGGCAGTGAACCAATGCAAATCTGTAAATGCCATTACACGGTTTGCAATGCACAGGGACGATACCATTAACCCCTCAACAGGTTTCCTATTGCCATAGCAACACGGCAGTGTGAGCGACTGGGATGTGTGATGAGCTACCCACCATTTCCTTGAATACCACCACACAAACACAGCTGAAACATCACACACACACACACACACACACGAATGATGAAACAGGTAGTAAGTTGGGTCAGTAGTCTGTGTTCCTCAATGACCTGCTTCTTTGTTCTCTGGTGAAGAAGATGAGCTCCCAGGACTTTACTGGTCCACACGCACACACACATGCTATCTCCTTAATAACTGCTACCTGCATACTGCCTTTATCAGACTGTGGCTCCTGTCTGCTCAGGAATGGGTGAAAGAGAGAGTGGAGAGAGAAAGAGAGAGGAGAAAGAAAGAGATAGGGGGGAGAGAGAGAGAAGAGAGACTCATAGCTACATCGCCCCAGATGAGGCAATGCTTGGGACAAAGAGGGAGAACAAGAAAAAAAGAATGATTCAAAGAGACAGAGCATTGGAGCGATGCGCCAGTTCCCTCCATTCTACCTTGAATATGTGTGAATCTGTGTGTTCCCTACATACTCGCCAGTGTGATGAAAATGTTCTCCCTGCCTGCCTGCCTGCCTGCCTGCCTGCCTGCCTGCCTGCCTGCCTGCCTGCCTGCCTGCCTGCCTGCCGTCCTGCCTGCCTGCCTGCCTGCCTGCCTGCCTGCCTGCCTGCCTGCCTGCCTGCCTCCCTGCCTGCCTGCCTGCCTGCCTCCCTCCCTCCCTCCCTATCACGCTGGTATGAAGAGATTGGGGAGACAGGCGCAGGAATGCGTAATCGTTTTTTTTATTAAGCCCCAAATTACGACGTGCCGTGTAAAGGCACAGAGACAAAGACCAAACAAACACGTAACAAAAACACAGGGTTGAAACCCCCAAATAAGAGTGAGGAGTAACTCAAATAAATAACACTAGCGCACAATGATTAACACACAGGACGAGACCCGTAATCATCTGCACAATCCACAAGGGCACAAAAGCCAAAACACACAGTACAGGTACTCACACGCACCAACGGACATTGCAACAAAATCGACAGACAACGGAAACCAAAGGGCACACTTATACAAGTACTAATCAGTGGGAATAGGGGACAGGTGTGCGTGATGAAAGTTCCGGAGGGATCCGTGACCCTCCCTCCCTCCCTCCCTCCCCCCTCCCTCCCTCCCCTGAATTATTTCCAGCTGTGCTGACTCCACAACTGCTATGAAAGGAATCAGGCTCCTCCCATCCATCTCCAGAAAAATGGAACATGATAAACTACTGTGAAAATGTTATTTTTTACATTTTTTATTTCACCTTTATTTAACCAGGGAGGCCAGTTGAGAACAAGTTCTCATTTACAACTGCGACCTGGCCAAGATAAAGCAAAGCAGTGCGGCATAAACAACAACACAGAGTTACACATGGGATAAACAAACGTACAGTCAATAACACAATAGAAAAATCTATGTACAGTGTGTGCAAATGTAGTAAGATTAGGGAGGTAAGGCAATAAATAGGCCGTAGAAGCAAAATAATTACAATTTAGCATTAACGCTGGAGTGATAGATATACAGATGATGATGTGCAAGTAGAGATACTGGGGTGCAAAAGAGCAAAATAAAGAAATAACAATATGGGGATGGGGTAGTTGGATGTGCTATATACCTGCTGGAGCGCGTGCTACGGGTGGGTGTTGCTATGGTGACCAGTGAGCTGAGATAAGGTGGGGTTTTACCTAGCAAAGACTTATAGATGACCTGGAGCCAGTGGGTTTGGCGATGAATATGTAGTGTGGGCCAGCCAATGAGAGCATACAGGTCGCAGTGGTGGGTAGTATATGGGGCTTTTGGTGACAAAACGGATGGCACTGTGATAGACTACATCCAATTTGCTGAGTAGATTGTTGGAGACTATTTTGTAAATGACATTGCCGAAGTCGAGGATCGGTAGGATAGTCAGTTTTTCACGAGGCTATATTTGGCAGCATGAGTGAAGGAGGCTATGTTGCGAAATAGGAAGCCGATTCTAGATTTCATTTTGGATTTGAGATGCTTAATGTGAGTCTGGAAGGAGAGTTTACAGTCTAACCAGACACCTAGGTATTTGTAGTTGTTCACATATTCTAAGTCAGAGCCGTCCAGAGTAGTGATGTTGGACAGGCGGGCTGGTGCAGGCAGCAATCGGTTGAAGAGCATGCATTTAGTTTTACTAGCATTTAAAAGCAGTTGGAGGCCTTGGAAGGAGTGCCGTATGGCATTTAAGCTCGTTTGGAGGTTTGTTAACACAGTGTCCAAAGAAGGGCCAGATGTGTACAGAATGCTGTCGTCTGCGTAGAGGTGGATCAGAGAATCACCCGCAGCAAGAGTGACATCACTGATATATACAGAGAAGAGAGTCGGCCCGAGAATTGAACCCTGTGGCACCCCCCATAGAGACTGCCAGAGGTCCAGACAACAGGCCCTCCGATTTGACCCACAAAACTCTATCTGAGAAGTAGTTGGTGAACCAGGCAATGCAGTCGAAAGCCTTGGCCAGGTCGATGAAGATGGCTGCACTGTACTGTCTTTTATCGATAGCGGTTATGATATCGTTTTGGACCTTGAGCGTGGCTGAGGTGCACCCATGACCAGCTCGGAAACCAGATTGCATAGTGGAGAAGGTACAGTGGGATTCGAAATGGTCGGTGATCTGTTTGTTAACCTGACTTTCGAAGATTTTAGAAAGGCAGGGCAGGATGGATATACGTAGGTCTATAACAGTTTGGATCTAGAGTGTCTCCCCCTTTGAAGAGGGGGATGACCGTGGCAGCTTTCCAATCTTGAGGGATCTCAGACGATACAAAAAGAGAGGTTGAACAGGCTAGTAATAGGGGTTGAAACAATTTCGGCGGATAATTTTAGAAATAGAGGGTCCAGATTGTCTAGCCCAGCTGATTTGTAGGGATCCAAATTTTGCAGCTCTTTCAGAACATCAGCTGTCTGGATTTGGGTGAAGGGGAAGCGGGGTGGTGGGGGGAGCTTGGGCAAATTTCTGCGGGGGGTGCAGAGCTGTTGGCCGGGATAGGAGTAGCCAGCTGGTAAGCATGGTTAGGCGTAGAAAAATGCTTATTGAAATGTTTGATTATTGTAGATTTATCGGTGGTGACAGTGTTTCCTGAAAAGTTGCATATTGCGGGGGCTATTCGATGCTAATGCAGTACGCAACAGGATTTTTTTTATGTGCTGGTCGAGGGCAGTCAAGTCTGAGGTGAACCAGACTTAGTTCAACCTTTTTTTGAACAGGGCATGCTTATTTAAGCACTTTTAAACAGCAACCAGGCATCCTCTACTGACGGGATGAGGTCAATATCACAGTGCCATCCGTTTTGTCACCAAAGCCCCATACACTACCCATCATTGTGACCTGTACGCTCTCATTGGTTGGCCCTCGCTTCATCCTCATCGCCAAACCCACTGGCTACAGGTTATCTACAAGTCTCTGCTAGGTAAAGCCCCACCTTATCTCAGCTCACTGGTCACCATAGCAGCACACACTCGTAGCATGCTCTCCAGCAGGTATATCTCACTGTTCACCCCCAAAGCCAATTCCTTTGGCCGTCTTTCCTTCCAGTTCTCTGCTGCCAATGACTGGAACGAACTGCAATAATTAAATTAATTAAATAAAGGGGCATTTTTTTCCAGGAGACCCGGACCAGGTCGATTAGAAAGGCCTACTCACTGAACTGTTTAAGGTAGCATTTGACAGTGATGAGGGTTGGTTGTTTGACTGCAGACCCATTACTAACGCAGGCAATGAGACAGTGATTGCTGAGATCCTGGTTGAAGACAGCAGAGGTGTCTTTAGAGGGAAAGTTGGTCAGGATGATATCTATGAGTTCTGGTTACGGATTTAGGGTTGTACCTAGTAGGTTCCTTGATAATTTGTGTGAGATTGAGGGCATCTAATTTAGATTGTAGGAAGGCCGGGGTGTTAAGCATATCCCAGTTTAGGTCACCTAACAGTACGAACTCAGAAGATAGATGGGGTCAATACATTCACATATGGTGTCCAGGGCACAGCTGGGGGCTGAGGGGGGTCTATAACAATGCGCAACGGTGAGAGACTTATTTCTGGAAAGGTGGATTTTTAAAAGTAGGAGCTCGAATTGTTTGGGCACAGACATGGATGGTATGACAGAACTCTGCAGCCTATATCTGCAGTAGATTGCAACTACGCCCCCTTTGGCAGTTCTATCTTGTCTGAAAATGTTGTATATGGGGATGGAAATTTCAGAATTTTTGGTGGCCATGGAAATTTCAGAATTTTTGGTGGCCTTCCTAAGCCAGAATTCAGACACGGCTAGGACATCAGGGATGACAGAGTGTGCTAAAGCAGTGAATAAAACAAACTTAGGGAAGAGGCTTCTGATGTTAACATGCATGAAACCAAGGCTTTTACGGTTACAGAAGTTAACCCAGGCCTACAGGCCCTGAGTTAACCTCTACATCACCAGAGGAACAGAGAAGGAGTAGGATAAGAGTACGGCTAAAGGCTATAAAAACTGGTCGTCTAGTGCGTTGGGAACAGAGAAAAAAGGATCAGACTTCTGAGCTATCTAAGGCATTTAGGGTGGTGAAATTAAACAATAATAACTAACCTAAACAGCAGTAGACAAGGCATTTTGACATTAGGGAGAGGCATGTGTAGCCGAGTGATCATAGGGTCCAATGAGCAGCAATAGGTGAGTCAGGGAGCCGTTCGCTAGTCGCTACTACGCTATGCGAACTGGAGACACGGTGATTCAGAAAGATAGCAGGCCTGGCTAGCTGATAGGTTTTCGGCAACGTCGCAACGGAAAAGCCTGTTGAAACCACCTCGGACGATTACGCCGACAGACCAGTCATGATGGATCGGCGGGGCTCCGTGTCGTCAATCAAGGGTCCAGGACAATTGGCAGAAGATGTATTGTAGCCCAAGAATTAGCTGGTAGACCACTTCGGCTAGCCGGGAGATGGGCCTTGCTTGAGGCTAGCTCAAGGCTTAATGGTGTTTGCTTTAGGACAGAGGCGTTAGCCAGGAGTAGCCACTTGGTTGCAGCTAGCTATTCCGATGATCCGGTGTAATGGTCCAGAGCTTGCTGCAGGAATCCGGTGATGTGTTATAGAAAAAGCAGTCCAATATGCTCTGGGTTTGCAGGTATTGACCGAACTGAAGCTAGCTGGCGTCTGAGTTAACGGTGAAGACCGCTAGCAGTGGCTAACTGACTACTAGCTAGTAGCTAGTTAGCTGGCTAGCTTCTGATGGGGTTTCAGTTCTAAAGTATAAAAATTGCAGATCCGTACCACATTGGGTGAGGCGGGTTGCAAAAACAATGAAAACTATTATTTACACGGGACAAGATGGGACAAGACAAACACTAAAATTCAGTGTTGGTTTCAGATGATTCAGACAGGAAGCAGAGTTTTCCTCTCATTTTCTGTGTGGTAAATGGTGATACAGAACAAATGATATAAAGGATGCTGTTGTTTTTGACTGTATAGCTTGGTGGGATACAGAGGAATCTTTTCAATTCACTGTAACATGTTCCAAATGAAAATGTTTACGGGATAATTCCGTCGGCAAAATATGGCCTATATTGATGTCATTACGATTTAGGGGTGTATTCGTTCTATAGATTAGACCTATATGGTGATTTAGTCATACATTAGATCTATGGTATATATTCTTCTGATACTGATTACAGTCATGTGTATATGAATTCCATTATGCCTTTGGTTGTCCACCATGGGTAGAGAGGTCCATGACCTGGGAGTTCAGAGGGGGATCTAGAAGTCCATTCAGCCTCTCAAATCTCTCCTCATCAAAGGTTTTTTACCACCACACCCAGCCTGGTCTCCCAAGAGACAGAGGTGCTCCAGGGGTCAGATAGAAGGGATGAAAGAGGAAGAGCCTGGGCCTTCCAATCACACTTCCACTCCGTCACTCCCAATGACTGTATATATGAATTGACAAAGTCATTGATCACGTGACACCATTCATTCCTATGTGAAGACTCAATAGAGCATTTGAAACCAAGAAAGTTGGGTAAACATAGCGTCTCATGGAGACATAACATGAACAGTTTGTGCAACTCCGGGACTTGACGTTGCAGGCTCGCTCAGTTCTGCCCCCTCTCATTGAGTATCTCATGTTGAAGGCCGACAGGGCTATTGCAGGCTGCCGTTGGTAGCTGAATTATCCTCACAATGTCTTCTGTGTGCGATTTTAAAATAATTAATTCAAAGACATACATCTGGTGTAATAGAGGCAATTATTGGTACCAATAAATGTTTTTATTTACACGACAATTGACCACGAAGATTGACATTTCCTCATCCACTAATATGAGGGATCCTGTTTTCTGCAAACAATGTCTGCAGTACCACGGTCGGCATTGAACTTAGTGGCAGTCATTCTCCACTGGTCACTCCCCATCTCCCTCTGAATATCTACCAGACATCACTCCACTCTGGATCATGTTCTAGTGTGGCAAGCTAGGCCTAGATTATATCATGCACTACTCTTCCCATCATGTTCTGTGGAGGTGCTAGGCCTAGACTGTATCCTGTACTACTCTTCCCATCATGTTCTGTGGAGGTGCTAGGCCTAGACTATATCCTGTACTACTCTTCCCATCATGTCCTGTGGAGGTGCTAGGCCTAGACTATATCCTGTACTACTCTTCCCATCATGTTCTGTGAAGGTGCTAGGCCTAGACTATATCCTGTACTACTCTTCCCATCATGTTCTGTGGAGGTGCTAGGCCTAGACTATATCCTGTACTACTCTTCCCATCATGTTCTGTGGAGGTGCTAGGCCTAGACTATATCCTGTACTACTCTTCCCATCATGTTCTGTGGAGGTGCTAGGCTTGTTTTGAATTTTTACCCCTTCTTCCTCTTGGCATATAATATTTACAGTATTGCAGTGCCTCAGATGCAGGGAGAGCGGCAGGGCGGCGGTCCTGGAGTTAGTCGTGCGTGTTGATGCGAGGCTGATGACAGTAGTTCCTCTTCTCTGTCTATTTTATTCATTAACTGGTTGTCTTAAGGGGAGCCACCCAGTTCTCTGCTGTAGAACTCACTCAACAAGTTTCCTTTCGAAATTTGATGTGCTATGGTTGAACGTCCATTTTTGAAGCATTAATTCTATGTGGTTACAGGGTTAATTCCACGGTGGACACACTAAACATCCACTACCCTACACTAGACTACTACAATAAACTAGATCACTACACTACACTAAACTACCATACACTAAACTAGACCACTACACTAAACTAGACCACTACACTAAACTAGACCACTACACTACGCTACCCTACGCTAGACAACCCTACCATACACTACACAACACTACCCTACCCTACCCTACATTAGACCACAACACTACCGTACACTACACTACACTTAACTACACTACCATAGACTACACTACCGCACACTACACTACCGCACACTACACTATCCTACACTACACTACACTAGACCACTACACTACACTACACTAGACCACTACACTACACTAAACTAGACCACTACACTACACTACACTACACTAGACCACTATACTACCCTCGACCACCTACACTAAACTAGACCACAACACTACACTAAACTAGTCCACTACCCTACACTAAACTACCATACACTAAACTAGACCACTACACTAGACCACTACACTAAGCTACACCACTACACTACACCACTACCCCACACTAGACCACTGCACTACACTAAACTAGGCCATTACGCTACACTAAACTAGACCACTACACTACTCTAAACTAGACCACTACACTACACTAAACTAGACCATTACACTACACTAAACTAGACCACTACACTACACTAAACTAGACCACTACACTACACTAGACCACTACACTAAACTACACCACCACACTACACCACTACACTACACTAAACTAGGCCACTACACTACACTAAACTACCATACACTTAACTAGACCACTACACTACCCTAAACTAGACCACTACACTACACTAAACTAGACCACTACACTACACTAAACTAGACCACTACACTACACTAAACTAGACCACTACACTATACCACTACACTAAACTACACCACCACACTACACCACTACACTACACTAAACTAGGGCACTACACTACACTAAACTACCATACACTAAACTAGACCACTACACTACCCTACACTAGACCACTACACTACAATACACTAGACTAGACCACAACACTACACTAGAACACTACACTACACTAAACTAGACAACTACACTACACTAAACTAGACCACTACACTACACTAAACTACCACACACTAAACTAGACCACTACACTACCCTACACTAGACCACTACACTACAATACACTAGACTAGACAACGACACTACACTAGAACACTACACTACACTAAACTAGACAACTACACTGCACTAAACTACACCACTACACTACACTAAACTACCATACACTAAACTAGACCACTACACTACCCTACACTAGACCACTACACTACAATACACTAGACTATACCACTACACTACACTACACTAGACCACTACACTAGACTAGACCACTACACTACACTACAATACACTAGACCACTACACTACACCACTACCCTACACTACACCACTACCCTACACTAGACCACTAAATAACACTAAACTAGACCACTACACTACACTAGAACACTACACTACACTAGACTAGACCACTATACTACACTAGACCAAAACACCACACTACACTATACTAGACCACTACCCTACACTACACTACACTCAACCACTACACTTCACTACACTGCAGTAGACAACTACACTACCCTACACTACACTAGACCACTACCATACATTACACTACTATACACTACCCTAAACTACACAACTACACTACACGATACCACTACCCTACACTACACTAAACTACACCACTACATTGCAGTAGACCACTACACTACACTACACTATACTAGACCACTACCCTACACTACACTACACCCGACCACTACCCTACACTACACTAAACTACACCACTACATTACACTAGACCACTACACTATACTAGACCACTACAATACACTCGACCACCACACTACACTAGACAACTACACTACACTACACCACACTAGACCACTACACTACACCACTACCCTACACTACACCACTACCCTACACTAGACCACTAAATAACACTAAACTAGACCACTACACTACACTAGAACACTACACTACACTAAACTACACCACTACACTACAAAAGACAACTACACTACACCACCACACCACACTACACTACACTCGACCACTACCCTACACTACACTAAACTACACCACTACACTAGACTACTACACTATACCACTGCCCTACACTACACTAGACCACTACACTACACTAGACCACTACCCTACGCTACACTAAACCAGACCATTACACTACACTAGACCACTACCCTACACTACACTAGACCACTACCCTACACTACCCTACACTACACCAGTACACTACACTAGACCACTACACTACACTAAACTATACCACTACACTACACTAGACCACTACACTACACTAAACTACACCACTACACTACACTAGACCACTACAATACACTCGACCACCACACTACACTAGACCACTACCCTACACTACACTACACTACACGAGACCACTACCCTACACTACACTACACTCAACCACTACCCTACACTACACTAAACCACCATACGCTAAGAAGAATAGTAATTAGACTGTTTTAGCTCTCTGAACAGAAGACTAGTTATTAGACTGTTTTAGCTCTCTGAACAGAAGACTAGTTACTAAACTGTTTTAGCTCTCTGGACAGAGGACTAGTTATTAGACTGTTTTAGCTCTCAGAACAGAATACTAGTTATTAGACTGTTTTAGCTCTCTGAACAGAAGACTAGTTATTAGACTGTTTTAGCTCTGGACAAAGGACTAGTTATTAGACTGTTTTAGCTCTCTGAACAGAAGACTAGTTATTAGACTGTTTTAGCTTTCTGAACAGAAGACTAGTAATTAGACTGTTTTAGCTCTCTGAACAGAAGACTAGTTAATAGACTGTTTTAGCTCTCTGAACAGAAGACTAGTTAATAGACTGTTTTAGCTCTCTGAACAGAAGACTAGTTATTAGACTGTTTTAGCTCTCTGAATAGAAGACTAGTTACTAAACTGTTTTAGCTCTCTGAACAGAAGACTAGTTATTAGACTGTTTTAGCTCTCTGGACAGAGGACTAGTTATTAGACTGTTTTAGCTCTCTGAACAGAAGACTAGTTACTAAACTGTTTTAGCTCTCTGAACAGAAGACTAGTTATTAGACTGTTTTAGCTCTGAACAGAAGACTAGTTATTAGACTGTTTTAGCTCTCTGAACAGAAGACTAGTTATTAGACTGTTTTAGCTCTGGACAAAGGACTAGTTATTAGACTGTTTTAGCTCTCTGAACAGAAGACTAGTTATTAGACTGTTTTAGCTCTCTGAACAGAAGACTAGTTATTAGACTGTTTTAGCTCTCTGAACAGAAGACTAGTTATTAGACTGTTTTAGCTCTGAACAGAAGACTAGTTACTAAACTGTTTTAGCTTTCTGAACAGAAGACTAGTAATTAGACTGTTTTAGCTCTCTGAACAGAAGACTAGAAATTAACTTGGGAGGTTAACTCAAGTTTTCAGGCAAGGATACTCGACCGTTGGCAATCTTTTTAGATTTTTTGGAGGATGGGATGCAGTTTCAGGATTTCAGACCACATATTGGGTTATATTCCTGAAACAGCTCTGTATTGTGTTGTTCTGTAACATGAATCAATATCACATTATACACACTGTTCTATCAGTGATTTAGCTCAGCCACTGATACTGATACCATCACTGGACAGCAACAAAGACATTTCAGTACTGAAACATTGTTCAGTACTTCAGAGGTTGTGTCCAGATTCTTCACCCTTCTTCCAACCAAAACAATGGATTAAACAGTGGTAGAAACTCTGTCTAGCCTATGCTTAAACCAATGCAAATCTTTTAAGTCTTTGATGGGGAGTGTGCAAGTGCAACATCTGGGAGATACTTAGAAAATCAGGACGCAGACAAGGTCAGGTTGAGTGATTTAGCTGAGGTAGGCGCGGCGGGGGCCTTGAGGTCTGTCCCAGAGAGTGCCTGACTGTGATTTTCATATTTTTAATCAGGCAGGCTGGCAGGCAGCTACAGGTATTAAGCCAGTGACATTAGAAATGTGTCTTCGCCCCCTCTAGAGTTTAACACCCAAAATTTGAGTTAATACTGTCAGTTAGATGATCAATTATTTTGGGGAGGAAATTGGAATAGTACTGAACCGAGGTAGGAACCAAATCCTTCAATATGCTGGTGTGGTAAAGTATTGTTCCGCTGGGAATACAGTAGAGAAGTAACAGGGCTGAGGCTGTATTGTATAGCGTTATGAAATGGGATGTGCTTCATTCAATTTGAGCTTTTGTTTGCGGATGATGCAACCTCAACTCACTAACCGTGAGTCTGCTAAAGTATTAATGTGTGTAACCAGACAACTAGACCTCCATGAAAGATAGCTGTGGTCATTGCTTGTCACTGGCTGTACCTGTCACTTGGTGTCACCCACAGAGGGAGTCCCCATCATCTCTATGGTCATGGAGTCCGAGTTTCATATTGGATGGGGGCTATTATTGTAATCTATTCAATTATTCATTTGTGGAATGAACTCAGTAGCCTACGCAGTGAGTGCTCATAATTAGTGTGACCCACGATGCCTGGAACACATATAATGACTCGTGAAGCATCAATGTCAGGTCTATTCAAATCGTACCCTACGAGGTGCGGACTACTGCTGATTGTCTCGTCTACCTGATCATTAATTGCATCCACCTGCTGTCCCAGATCTAAATCCGTCCCTGATTAAAGGGGAAGAGTGAAGAAAAAAATCTGTGGAACTTGCTTCCAGGTCAAGATTTGAATTGTAGGGATCCCTAAGCCATTCAAAAAAAATTGTGGGACCCAAGTGGATCACAAAGTGTGACGTTGATTGCTGTGACATCCCAACCAACAACCGAAACACACATTTACATGATTAAAATGATTTAAGTGCAACGCAGTTAATTTATGGACTTACGGTATGGTCAATAGTGGACTTATTTCAGACCCATTGACACAATTAGACGCACTGCACCATTTCTTGATTGCTAAGTCATTGCCTTCATGTCTATCAAAGCTTATCCTACCTGTCGTCTCTCTCTGCAATTTCCTATTCAAACAATTAGACACTCCAGTTAAGGCTGGGCCTAAAAATACTATCTACTTTTTTTTCTACATTTTTTTTTCAAACTTATGGATGATTCAAAATATATATCTTGATTTAAAAGGGTGTCGTTAGAAAGGTTATGTTAGTATTTGTAATCGGTTAACTTCTCTATTACAGTAAAATAATGTTTCGGTGTGTTTCAGGGTCCATATGACCCATTCTGTTGGACCAAGTCTCAAATACAAATAGAGAGTTGAAACCGCTTGTCAGAGAGGAAGACGTGATCTCTCATCTTTGTTGTTGTGAGTGGCAGGGGGAGGGGCTTGGTGTGTGTGTTTAAACAGAGAGGAAGACGTGATCTCTCATCTTTGTTGTTGTGAGTGGCAGGGGGAGGGGCTTGGTGTGTGTGTTTGTCAGAGAGGAAGACGTGATCTCTCATCTTTGTTGTTGTGAGTGGCAGGGGGAGGGGCTTGGTGTGTGTGTTTGTCAGAGAGGAAGACGTGATCTCTCATCTTTGTTGTTGTGAGTGGCAGGGGGAGGGGCTTGGTGTGTGTGTTTGAACAGGGAGGAAGACGTGATCTCTCATCTTTGTTGTTGTGAGTGGCAGGGGGAGGGGCTTGGTGTGTGTGTTTAAACAGAGAGGAAGACGTGATCTCTCATCTTTGTTGTTGTGAGTGGCAGGGGGAGGGGCTTGGTGTGTGTGTTTGTCAGAGAGGAAGACGTGATCTCTCATCTTTGTTGTTGTGAGTGGCAGGGGGAGGGGCTTGGTGTGTGTGTTTGTCAGAGAGGAAGACGTGATCTCTCATCTTTGTTGTTGTGAGTGGCAGGGGGAGGGGCTTGGTGTGTGTGTTTGTCAGAGAGGAAGACGTGATCTCTCATCTTTGTTGTTGTGAGTGGCAGGGGGAGGGGCTTGGTGTGTGTGTTTAAACAGAGAGGAAGAGGTGATCTCTCATCTTTGTTGTTGTGAGTGGCAGGGGGAGGAGCTTGGTGTGTGTGTTTAAACAGAGAGGAAGACGCGATCTCTCATCTTTGTTGTTGTGAGTGGCAGGGGGAGGGGCTTGGTGTGTGTGTTTAAACAGAGAGGAAGACGTGATCTCTCATCTTTGTTGTTGTGAGTGGCAGGGGGAGGGGCTTGGTGTGTGTGTTTAAACAGAGAGGAAGAAGTGATCTCTCATCTTTGTTGTTGTGAGTGGCAGGGGGAGGGGCTTGGTGTGTGTGTTTAAACAGAGAGGAAGACGTGATCTCTCATCTTTGTTGTTGTGAGTGGCAGGGGGAGGGGCTTGGTGTGTGTGTTTGAACAGAGAGGAAGACGTGATCTCTCATCTTTGTTGTTGTGAGTGGCAGGGGGAGGGGCTTGGTGTGTGTGTTTGAACAGGGAGGAAGACGTGATCTCTCATCTTTGTTGTTGTGAGTGGCAGGGGGATGGGCTTGGTGTGTGTGTTTAAACAGAGAGGAAGACGTGATCTCTCATCTTTGTTGTTGTGAGTGGCAGAGGGAGGGGCTTGGTGTGTGTGTTTGAACAGGGAGGAAGATGTGATCTCTCATCTTTGTTGTTGTGAGTGGCAGGGGGAGGGGCTTGGTGTGTGTGTTTAAACAGAGAGGAAGACGTGATCTCTCATCTTTGTTGT
This sequence comes from Oncorhynchus mykiss, assembly GCF_013265735.2. Lineage (NCBI taxonomy): Eukaryota > Metazoa > Chordata > Actinopteri > Salmoniformes > Salmonidae > Oncorhynchus > Oncorhynchus mykiss. The sequence goes on from NC_050572.1 coordinate 17,923,949, forward strand.
TGTGAGTGGCAGGGGGAGGGGCTTGGTGTGTGTGTTTGAACAGGGAGGAAGAGGTGATCTCTCATCTTTGTTGTTGTGAGTGGCAGGGGGAGGGGCTTGGTGTGTGTGTTTAAACAGAGAGGAAGAGGTGATCTCTCATCTTTGTTGTTGTGAGTGGCAGGGGGAGGGGCTTGGTGTGTGTGTTTGAACAGGGAGGAAGAGGCGACGTGAGACGTTTCACTGTCGCCAAAATCTGTCCAAAATAAGCCCAATGTATTTCTATGGGCTTATTTTGGACCTAAGCTTGTCGCATGCCTTCCCGCCTTTGAGACAACGATTCCCCTTATTAGGACAGAGACATGAGCACCTCGTCATTATGTACAGATCTCTGGTGTAAATGGGAAGGTGCACACAGCACAGAAGGAGAAAAGACCAAAAAGACAACATGAGAACAAGCGGACATAAACGCACACAAAAACAAAAAACGTGATTCTTGCGATGCCATCTGGAATATCGTGCAAAAACATACATTCTAATTAATCAAATACATTTGATATATCTTTGTAGATTCCATCATACTCTCCTACCTGACTGGGGAAGCAACAATTCATATATTGTCTTACTCTATCTATTGCTTCCCTCTACCATAACATCATGTCATGTACCTTGCAGTTCGCCAAAAGGATTTTTGCACATTATTACTTAATACGATTAAGAGCGCCAAAATATTACACTAAAAGACAGGCATGAATGTAGTTTCCAGTGCACATGGGAAGCCATCTTCTATGACATTTGTTTACATGCACTGTGGCTGTGGTGATGCTATAAGTAAGGGGTTAGAAGAACTAAACACAATCTTTAACCAGCCCAACATGCAGTATGTAGAAGGGTGAATATGCATTTTTTATGCAGTACTGAGATGAGTTGCTCTGAAAGACTTCAGTGGCCTACTTAAGGCTGCCTTGGAATTCTAACCACTCTGGATGCAACAACAAAAACAGTGAACTGTGTGAATTAAACGTGGCTTAAACAAAGATGGCGATAGGATGATGCAAAAACCTCAGCTCTACAGCACCAGCCATTTTGTTTTATGTTTAAGGAGAGACAAAGTTGGGAAGGAAGAAAGTATTTGCTATAGGCTACTTCTTCCATCCTTAGCGTTCGGTTTTTGTCTCAGTGTCTGGATAGCTGGCCCGAACGCAGACGCTGGCTTCTTGTGTAATGAGCCGTCTTATTTTTAGGTCCTGGTCTGTTTTATTTAAAAGCTTTTCTGATGAACTGCCTCATGACACCCTGCTTCACAATTCCACCAACGCTTCTCCACGAGATTCCATCAGCCAGACACAGTCTGCAAATACACTCTCAGACACACTGGTAGCCACTGCTCTCCCTCTCCTCTTTTAAGGAAAATGTGTTTCTCTTTGCCTGCTTGCTCGGTCTTGTACACAAATGAATTGACCTTTGCAGGAAAAATGTTAAGTCTAGTAGCGCGCTCTCTTTCTTTCTCTGTCTGTCTTTTTCTCTCGGTCTGTCTCTCTCTCGCGGTGTCTCTCCAGTAGCTATGACAACAAGGTGTCAGATGTCAGTTCCTCAAACGAGACAGTATTGTCCGATCGCCTGGTGCCCCAGCCGCCACATTCCGCCAATCCCAGCCCTCCTAGGTGCAGATCAGGAAAGAGAAGTCACACATCTCTTGGGGTCACACATTCTCTTGAATATCTTAGGCTATGGCACTAGAGCCCATAAGTAATTCATTTGATACTGTGGTTATTCAAAGTCATCAAAAGGGAACCTATACATTACAGTGCACTATAGGGAATTTCTGCCCTCTTACTCTACAAGGAGTCGAAAGTGTTCCACAGGGATGCTTGCCCATGTTGATGCCAATGCTTCCCACAGTTGTGTCAAGTTGGCTAGATGTCTTTTGGGTGGTGAGCCATTCTTCATACACACAGGAAACTGTTGAGCAGGAAAAACCCAGCAGTGTTGCAGTTCTTGACACAAACCAGTGTGCCTGGCACCTACTACCATACTCTGTTCAAAGGCACACATTTTTTGACTAGACCATTCACCCTCTGAATGGCACACATACACAATGTCTCAATTGTCTCAAGGCTTAAAAATCCTTCTTCAACCTGTTTCCTCCCCTTCATCTACATTGATTTGAAGTGGATTCAACAAGTGACATCAATAACACCTGGTCAGTCTGTGTAATGGCTGTTGGAAGGAGAGGACCAAGGGGCAGCGTGGTACGTGTTCATGATCTTTATTAACTGAACACTGAAATAAAAGAGAATGAACGAAAACCGAAACAGTCCTGTCAGGTGCAGAAAGACAAAACAGAAATCAACTACCCACTAAACCCATGTGGGAAAAAGCTACCTAAGTATGGTTCTCAGACACAACGATAGGCAGCTGCCTCTGATTGAGAACCACACCCGGCCAAACAACAAACAAATACAAAACATAGAAAATGAACATAGAATGCCCACCCTATTCACACCCTGGCCTAACCAAAATAGAGAATAAAAGCCTCTCTATGGCCAGGGCATGACACTATGTCATGAAAAGAGCAGGTGTCCTTAATGTCTTGTACACTCAGTGTATACAGTACTAGTCAAAAGTTTGGATACACCTACTCATTCAAGGGTTTTTCTTTATTTTTACTATTTTCTACATTGTAGAATAATAGTGAAGACATCAAAACTATGAAATAACACATATGGAATCATGAAGTAACCGAAAAAGTGTTAAACAAATCAAAATATATTTTAGATTTTAGATTCTTTAAAGTAGCCACCCCTTGCCTTGATGACAGCTTTGCCCACTCTTGGCATTCCCTCAATCAGCTTCACCTGGAATGCTTTTCCAACAGTCTTGAAGGAGTTCCCACTTATGCTGAGCACTTGTTGGCTGCTTTTCCTTCACTATGCGGTCCAACTCATCCCAAACCAATTGGGTTGAGGTCGGGTGATTGTGGAGGCCAGGTCATCTGATGCAGCACTCCATCACTCTCCTTATTGGTCAAATAGCCCTTACACAGCCTGGAGGTGTGTTGGTTCATTTTCCTGTTGAAAAACAAATGTCAGTCCCACTAAGCGCAAACTAGATGGGATGGCGTATCGCTGCAGAATGCTGTAGTAGTCATACTGGTTAAATGTGCTTTGAATTCTAAATAAATCACAGACATTGTCACCAGCAAAGCACCCCCACACCATCATACCTCCTCCTCCATGCTTCCCGGTGGGAACCACACATGCAGAGACCATCTGTTCACCTCTACTCTGCGTCTCACAAAGGCACTGTGGTTGGAAGCAAAAATCTCAAATTTGGACTCCACCAGTCTAATGTCCATTGCTCGTGTTTTTTGGCCCAAGCAAGTCTCTTCTTATTATTGGTGTCCTTTAGTAGTGTTTTTTTGCAGCAAATCGACCATGAAGGCCTAATTCACACAGTCTCCTTTGAAAAGTTGATGTTGAGATGTGTCTGTTACTTGAACTCTGTGAAGCATTTATTTGGCCTGCAATTTCTGAAGCTGGTAACTCTAATGAACTTATCCTCTGCAGCAGAGGTCACTCTGGATTTTGCTTTCCTGTGTTGGTCCTCATGAGAGCCAGTTTCATCATAGTGCTTGATGGTTCTTGACATTTTCCGCATTGACTGACCTTCATGTCTTAAAGTAATGATGGACTGTTGTTTCTCTTTGCTTATTTGAACTGTTCTTGCCATAATATGGACTTGGTCTTTTACCAAATATGTCTATCTTCTGTATACCAACCTTACCTTGTCACAACACAACCGATTGGCTCAAACGCATTAAGAAGGAAAGAAATTCCACAAATTCACTTTTAACAAGGCACACCTGTTAATTGAAATGCATTCCAGGTGACTGCCGCATGAAGCTGGTTGAGAGAATGCCAAGAGTGTGCAAAAGTTTCATTAAGGCAAAGGGTGGCTACTTTGAAGAATCTCAAATATAAAATACATGTTGATATGTTTAACACTTTTTTGGTTACTACATGATTCCATGTGTTATTTCGTAGTTTTGATGTCTTCACTATTATTCTACAATGTAGATAATAGTAAAAATAAAGGAAAACCCTGGAATGAGTAGGTGTGTCCAAACGTTTGACTGGTACTGTATATGTTTGACTTATCATTTTTTGTTGTTGACAAAATGAGGTATTGTGCAATGTGAGTCAGTGTCGGCCACCTGGTTAGTAGCAGCGGGTGGTACGTTTCGCTCTTCGAGTGATTGATGATTGTATGGTTGGTCATTGTTAGCTTGCCCACTCTGGTTTCAATAGGCGGCTAGATGGTTGATGAATCTGTGTCCCTATTGGTGGTATTGTACCTGCTCACAATCAATGTGGAGCAGCCGCCCTCCATATAAAAAGGCCCTCTATCATGGAGAGCCACAATGCTTTTGCATAATGTTCTCTCTCCACTACTGCTCTCTTTTATGTGGTTGTGTTTGGCCAGAATAGATTTCTGCTAGGCTACGTGCTACAGTTATATGATTAATCAGCAAATACAATAAATTATATTACAAAGACTGATCCAAAAATGAGACATTGGAGAAGACTGATGAACCAGTATAGGCAGAAAGAGGATGTGGAGAGGTTATAGCAGAGAGAGGAGAGGATTTAACAGAGAGAAGAGAGATGTGGAGAGGTTATAGCAGAGAGAGGAGAGGATTTAAGAGAGAAGAGAGATGTGGAGAGGTTATAGCAGAGAGAGGAGAGTATTTAACAGAGAGAAGAGAGATATGGAGAGGTTATAGCAGAGAGAGGAGAGGATTTAATAGAGAGAAGAGAGATGTGGAGAGGTTATAGCAGAGAGAGGAGAGGATTTAACAGAGAGAAGAGAGATATGGAGAGGTTATAGCAGAGAGAGGAGAGGATTTAACAGAGAGAAGAGAGATATGGAGAGGTTATAGCAGAGAGAGGAAAGGATTTACCAGAGAGAAGAGAGATGTGGAGAGGTTCTAGCAGAGAGAGGAGAGGATTTAACAGAGAGAAGAGAAATATGGAGAGGTTATAGCAGAGAGAGGAGAGGATTTAACAGAGAGAAGAGAGGAGTCAATATAACAGAGAGGGGAGAGGAAAGGATATAGCAGAGAGAGGAGAGGATTTAACAGAGAGAAGAGAGATGTGGAGAGGTTATAGCAGAGAGAGGAGAGGATTTAACAGAGAGAAGAGAGATGTGGAGAGGTTATAGCAGAGAGAGGAGAGGATTTAATAGAGAGAAGAGAGATCTGGAGAGGTTATAACAGAGAGAGGAAAGGATTTACCAGAGAGAAGAGAGATGTGGAGAGGTTATAGCAGAGAGAGGAGAGGATTTAACAGAGAGAAGAGAGATGTGGAGAGGTTATAGCAGAGAGAGGAGAGGATTTAATAGAGAGAAGAGAGATCTGGAGAGGTTATAACAGAGAGAGGAAAGGATTTACCAGAGAGAAGAGAGATGTGGAGATGTTCTAGCAGAGAGAGGAGAGGATTTAACAGAGAGAAGAGAGATGTGGAGAGGTTCTAGCAGAGAGAGGAGAGGATTTAACAGAGAGAAGAGAGATGTGGAGAGGTTATAGCAGAGAGAGGAGAGGATTTAACAGAGAGAAGAGCGATATGGAGAGGTTATAGCAGAGAGAGGAAAGGATTTAACAGAGAGAAGAGAGATGTGGAGAGGTTATAGCAGAGAGAGGAGAGGATTTAATAGAGAGAAGAGAGATGTGGAGAGGTTATAGCAGAGAGAGGAGAGGATTTAATAGAGAGAAGAGAGATGTGGAGAGGTTATAGAAGAGAGAGGAGAGGATTTAACAGAGAGAAGAGAGATATGGAGAGGTTATAGCAGAGAGAGGAGAGGATTTAACAGAGAGAAGAGAGATATGGAGAGGTTATAGCAGAGAGAGGAAAGGATTTAACAGAGAGAATAGAGATGTGGAGAGGTTATAGCAGAGAGAGGAGAGGATTTAATAGAGAGAAGAGAGATGTGGAGAGGTTATAGCAGAGAGAGGAGAGGATTTAATAGAGAGAAGAGAGATGTGGAGAGGTTATAGCAGAGAGAGGAGAGGATTTAACAGAGAGAAGAGAGATATGGAGAGGTTATAGCAGAGAGAGGAAAGGATTTAACTGAGAGAAGAGAGATGTGGAGAGGTTATAGCAGAGAGAGGAAAGGATTTAACAGAGAGAAGAGAGATATGGAGAGGTTATAGCAGAGAGAGGAGAGGCTTTAACAGAGAGAAGAGAGGAGTCAATATAACAGAGAGGGGAGAGGAAAGGATATAGCAGAGAGAGGAGAGGATTTAACAGAGAGAAGAGAGATGTGGAGAGGTTATAGCAGAGAGAGGAGAGGATTTAACAGAGAGAAGAGAGATGTGGAGAGGTTATAGCAGAGAGAGGAAAGGATTTAACAGAGAGAAGAGAGATGTGGAGAGGTTCTAGCAGAGAGAGGAGAGGATTTAACAGAGAGCAGAGAGATATGGAGAGGTTATAGCAGAGAGCGGAAACGATTTAACAGAGAGAAGAGAGATATGGAGAGGTTATAGCAGAGAGAGGAAAGGATTTAACAGAGAGAATAGAGATGTGGAGAGGTTATAGCAGAGAGAGGAGAGGATTTAACAGAGAGAAGAGAGATATGGAGAGGTTATAGCAGAGAGAGGAGAGGCTTTAACAGAGAGAAGAGAGGAGTCAATATAACAGAGAGGGGAGAGGAAAGGATATAGCAGAGAGAGGAGAGGATTTAACAGAGAGAAGAGAGATGTGGAGAGGTTATAGCAGAGAGACGAGAGGATTTAAGAGAGAAGAGAGATGTGGAGAGGTTATAGCAGAGAGAGGAGAGGATTTAAGAGAGAAGAGAGATGTGGAGAGGTTATAACAGAGAGAGGAGAGGATTTAACAGAGAGAAGAGAGATGTGGAGAGGTTGTAGCAGAGAGAGGAGAGGATTTATCAGAGAGAAGAAAGATGTGGAGAGGTTATAGCAGAGAGAGGAGAGGATTTAACAGAGAGAAGAGAAATGTGGAGAGGTTATAGCAGAGAGACGAGAGGATTTAACAATGAGAAGAGAGGAGTCAATATAACAGAGAGGGGAGAGGCAAGGATATAGCAGAGAGAGGAGAGGATTTAACAGAGAGAAGAGAGATGTGGAGAGGTTATAGCAGAGAGAGGAGAGGATTTAACAATGAGAAGAGAGTAGTGGATATAACTGAGAGGGGAGAGGATTTAACAGAGAGAAGAGATGTGGAGAGGTTATAGCAGAGAGAGTAGAGGATTTAGCGGCGAGAGTAGAGGAGTGGATATAACAGAGAGGATATAGTGGAGAGAGAGGAGAGGAGTGGATATAACAGAGAGAGGATATAGTGGAGAGAGAGGAGAGGAGTGGATATAACAGAGAGGATATAGTGGAGAGAGAGGAGAGGAGTGGATATAACAGAGAGAGGATATAGTGGACAGAGAGGATATAGTGGAGAGAGAGTAGAGGAGTGGATATAACAGAGAGAGGATATAGTGGAGAGAGAGGAGAGGATATAGTGTAGAGAGAGGAGAGGATATAGTGGAGAGAGAGAGAGTAGAGGAGTGGATATAACAGAGAGAGGATATATTGGAGAGAGAGGAGAGGATATAACAGAGAGAGGATATAGTGGAGAGAGAGGAGATGGCAGAACAGCCAATTCTGACCAGAAAGCAGGGAAGCATTATTCCTGGGAGGCTGTTTTTCTCAACACAGATTGATGTGAGTGGACAGTATCCCTGGGCTGCTGGGACACTGTGCCACACTCTGTCTCTAGTCTCTCTCTCTGTGTACCCACAGAGTCCCCCATGCCAGCCAGAGCCATGCCACTCAGGTGGATCTAACATCACAATCACAGCCTGGCCCTGCTCTGTTTTACAGGATTTTGTCTGTCCTACCTAGGATAGAATGAACAACGGTGGCAGGAACATCAGAACTAGACTAGCGGAAGAGTAATTTGTTATAGGTTTTGTTTACCTAGTATGAGGAGGCCATCTCTATCAACCACTTGAATGGCACATTTTAGATGCCTAAATAGACATGCACAAAAATAATTAGACATACACAAAAGTAATTAGACATACACAAAAGTAATTAGACATACCCAAAAGTAATTAGACATACCCAAAAGTAATTAGACATACCCAAAAGTAATTAGACATACCCAAAAGTAATTAGACATACCCAAAAGTAATTAGACATACCCAAAAGTAATTAGACATACCCAAAAGTAATTAGACATACCCAAAAGTAAATAGACATACCCAAAAGTAATTAGACATACCCAAAAGTAATTAGACATACCCAAAAGTAAATAGACATACCCAAAAGTAATTAGACATACCCAAAAGTAATTAGACATACACAAAAGTAATTAGACATACACAAAAGTAATTAGACATACCCAAAAGTAATTAGACATACCCAAAAGTAATTAGACATACCCAAAAGTAATTAGACATACACAAAAGTAATTAGACATACCCAAAAGTAATTAGACATACCCAAAAGTAAATAGACATACCCAAAAGTAATTAGACATACACAAAAGTAATTGGTTTCATGATGGCCACAAACAATAACTAGTAATGCTACATTCTCC